>NC_031491.1:859368-865754 GCF_001602025.1 Plasmodium gaboni | reverse complement strand
AAAAAAAAAAAAAAAAATAATAAAAAATAAAAAAATAAATATATAAATTATAATTTTATAAAATTTTATATTTATAAATTTTTTTATTTTTAAAAATAGTATTTTTTTATTTTTTTTTTTTTTTTTTTTTTTTTTTTTTTTTTTTTTTTTTTTTTTTTTTTTTTTTTTTTTTTTTTTTTTTTTTTTTTTTTTTGGATGCTAAGTGTTCATATAAGGATATATATATATAAATACATATTATACCATATATATTGATATATATATATAATATGGTTCACATATTTTTATGTTTTTTTTTTTTCTGTTCTTATGAGAATATAAGAATAACGACAAATATATAAACATATAATATATAATATATAAACATATAACATATAATATATTTATATAATTTTTATTTGATTATGTTAAAATTATTTAGGATGTTTTATTTATTCTGAAAAAAAAAAAAAAATTAAAACCATTTTATCAATATGTTTATATATATTATATATATATAATATATACTATATATATATATTTATATATATATATTATGTGAACTATCCTTAAAATATATATAAATATATTAATATTTTATTAATATTGTTTAATTCTTTTAAGGCTTAAAATATATTATTTTTAAATTACATGTTGCACAAAAAATGTTATTAAAAAAATAAAATTATTCTATTATTTTATATTATACAAAAAAAAAAAAAAAAAAATCAAACCATTTTATCAATATGTACATATATATATATATATATATATATATATTTTTATTTTGTATAATATTTTTATATATTATTTTTAAAAAAATAATTTTATCCACTTTCATAAAAAAAATATATAATATATGTATATTTTTTATTTTATATTTAATTTTTTATTTTTTTTTATAATATCTCCATGAATTGTGAATGAAAAAAATAATTATGGTTATTTTTTTTCTTCTAAGCAAGATATGTAAAAATAATGCTATTTTAAAGTCTTTAAAGAATAATAAAATAGTTTTAAATATAATAACCAAAAAAGAAGAACCTCATATATTTGATCATTCATACAATAATATTAATATTAATAATATTAATAAGAATAATAAGAAGAATAGAAATAAGAATAAAATTAAGATTAAGATTAATAAGAATAATAAAAAAGAAGAAGCTTGTTTTTTTTATATAAATAATTATAAGAAAGAACTTATTAAAGAACCATATAATAACTTATTAATATTACATAGAACAAATAACTGGATTAATAAAAAAAGAGATAATATTTTCGACAATCATAAAAAAAACATAAAAACTAAAAAACATCTTTTAAAATTATTTATTAATAAAAATAATTATATATATAATAAAAAAATGTTTTCTTCATGCATTAATAATAATTCTAATACGAACGATGTAGAGGTTATGAAAAAAAAACTGAAGGTACAAGAAAATCCTGAATTTATAAAAAAAAGATTAGAAAAATTTAATGAAATAAAGGAAAAACGTAAAAAGGAATTAGAAGAAAATGTGGAACAATTAAAGAGACCTATAAATATTGAATTATTAGATGGTTCTATTAAATCGGGAGAAAGTTATGTGACCACACCATTTGATATAGCTCTTTCCATATCAAAAAGGCTAGCTGAAGATTCTATAGTATGTAAAGTAACATATTTAGAAAAGGTAGATGTGGAATTATGTGACATAGAAGAGGAAGATGATCATAATGAAGAAAATAGCAATATGGATGAAGAGAAAAACCAACAAGATAACAATGATAAAAATGACAACAATGATAAGAATGATGATGATAATAATAATAATAATAACAATAGTAACAATAGTAACAATAATAATGCTATGAAAACTCTTTTGTGGGATCTGAATGTTCCACTAGTTGGGAACTGCAAACTTGAATTCATAAACGTCCAATCAGAAGAAGGACAGAAAGTTTTTTGGCATTCATCTGCTCATATTTTAGGCAGCAGTTTAGAAAGACTATTTGGAGGATTTTTAACAATCGGTCCAGCTTTAAAAGAAGGTTTTTATTATGATATATTTTTAAATAATTTTTCTATAAACAATGAAGATTATAAAAGAATAGAAGATGAATTTAATAAGTTAGTAAAAGAAAATGTACCCTTTGAAAAGGTTATATGCACAAAAGATGAAGCATTAGAATTATTTGAATATAACCCATTTAAATTAGAACTTATAAGATCAAAAATTCCAGATAATAAAAAGACATCTGTTTATAAATGTGGAAATTTTATTGACTTATGTTTAGGTCCACATATAAAGAATACAGGAAAAGTGAAAACATTTAAAGTATTAAAAAATTCTTCAGCATATTGGTTAGGACAAAAAGAAAATGATAGCTTACAAAGAGTATATGGTATAAGTTTTCAAAAAAAAAGTGAATTAACAGAATATTTAAAATTTTTAGAAGAAGCTAAAAAAAGAGATCATCGTAATGTAGGTAAAATATTAAATTTATTTTTTTTTGAAAAAGAAACATCACCAGGTTCATGTTTTTGGTTACCACATGGTTCAAAAATATATAATAAATTAATAGAATTTATAAGAAAAGAATATCGAATAAGAAAATATGAAGAAGTAATATCACCAAATGTTTTTAGTTGTGAATTGTGGAAAACATCAGGACATTATCAAAATTATAAAGATTGTATGTTTTTATTTAATGTTGAAAATAAAGAATGGGGTATGAAACCTATGAATTGCCCAGGTCATTGTTTAATGTTTAAACAATTAAATGTTTCATATAGATCTTTACCTGTCCGTCTAGCTGATTTTGGTGTTCTACATAGAAATGAAATATCAGGTAGTTTAAGTGGTTTAACACGTGTAAGAAGATTTCAACAAGATGATTCTCATATTTTTTGCTCAATGGATCATATCAAACAAGAAGTTCTTAATACATTAAACTTTCTTTTCTATGTTTATAATTTATTTGGATTCAAATATGAACTATTTCTTTCAACAAGACCTAAGAAATTTATAGGACAAATATCCACATGGAATCTAGCAGAACAACATTTAAAAGATGCTCTAGATGCAGCAAATATTAAATGGAAAATAAATGAAGGAGATGGTGCTTTCTATGGACCAAAAATTGATATACTTGTAAAAGATAGTTTAAATAGAACACACCAATGTGGAACCATACAGCTAGATTTTCAATTACCTGTTAGGTTTAATCTGCAATACAAAAATAAAGAATATGTAAATTATAATGAAGAAAATGAAAAAAAAGAAAATAATTATAATAATAATAATAATATTAATAATAATAATTCGATGAATAATGACCATGCTGATAATAACAATGAAAAGAAAGAATTTAAAGATGGAGAAAATGATAATGAACATAATAATAAATCTCATAATAATTCCTTAAATCCTAATACAAATGAAGAAGGATTATTAAAAAAAGGATTCGAAAGACCAATTATAATACATAGAGCTATTTTAGGTTCTGTTGAAAGATTTGTTGCTATATTAATTGAACACACAGCTGGTAAATTACCTTTCTGGTTATCACCTAGACAAGCTATGGTCCTACCTGTAAGTGATAAGTATAATGATTATGCTAATTATGTATATGAAACACTAAATAATAATTTGTTTGATGTAGATATAGATCTCTCAGTCAATACATTAAACAAAAAAATAAGAGAAGCACAATTAAAACAATTTAATTATATTCTCGTAGTTGGTGAAAAGGAATTAACAACAAACACTGTAACATTAAGAGATAGAGATGATCAAAACAATCAACATGTCTATACAATTCAAGAGCTAATAGACAAATTTAAAAAGCTCTTGGATGTAAACTCAATGAAATTTAATCAAATAAATGAATTTAACTCAAACCAAGGTCTTTAAAAATATATAAATATAAATATAAATAAATATATATGTATATTTATATATTTATATATTTATATATTTATGTATGTATATTTTTTATTATTTTTTTTTTTTTTCTTCATTTTAAAATGCTTTAATTATGACACATGTAAAAAAATATATATATATATATATTTATATATTTATTTATTTATTATGTGAAATGCTTTTCAAATGTTTTATTTTATAAGATTGGAAACGTTTTTAATTTTAAATATTATAAATTTACAAAACATATAAAAATATATATATATATATATATATATATTTATATTTATATTATATGAATATTTGTACATATAATAAAAATTAAAGAGGTCATATATCTCAAATATATATAAAAATTTACATATATATGTATATTATTTTATTTTATTTTATTTTATTTTTTTTTAACTTTCCTCATATTTTTTCATTTCTTCAAGTATCTGAGAATTATATGAACAACTTAAATATTTCACATTATAATACATATGACCCATTTTACAAAATTTCTCTACATCTATTTGTAAATTATGTTCTTTGTGATAACTTAACATCTTTAATAAAAATTCTTTTCTTTTTAACCATTGACCATCTGACTCCCATTCTCTTTTTGTGTTAGCTTCTAATAAAACTTCTTTTTCTTCTCTCGTCATATTTTCAAATATATTTTCCTCAATTTTATTATCCATCATATTATATATATATAAATATATTATACATAAAAAAAAATAAAATGAAATAATAATATAATATAATATAATAAATGTATTTATATATATATATATATATATATATATTTTTCCTTTAATTTTAAAGATCGAAATAGAAAAAGTAATCAACAGGCTCGTCCTTTTAAATTTATCATAAAATTAATCATATTATATTATTTCATAATACAAAAAAAAAAAAAAAAAAAAAAAAAAAATTAACATAATATACATAAAATATATATATATATATATATATATATATTTTTTTTTTTTTTTTCTTTTTTTTTTTTTAACGTTACATAAAAGATAACTTAGATCGACACTTAAAATAAAATTATTATCGCCTTCTATATTTTATTTTTTATTTATTAAAAAAAATATATTTATGTTCTTTACGTCAAATTAAATATTAATAAAAAAAAAAAAAAAATTAAATTAATGAAAAGTTCATACTATTATATATTCATAATATATATATATAATATATATAATATATATATTCATATATATTATTGCATATGCCTATTCGTATTTTACATTTTTTTTTTATTATAAAAAAAAGTTTCTATAATTTTCAAATCAGCTACAAAATATATTAATATATATATATTTATATATACAATTTTTTTAATACGTCTAAAAACATACACCTTAAAAAAAAAATTATTTATGAGAAAAAAAGGAATTTTCTAATAATACTTGTTAAGGATTCAAAAAATATTCCACGTAACTATAATATAATATATTTATAACCTTGTGTTTTTAAAATATACTAATTATATAAAAATAATAATTATTATTACATGTTACATTAATATATATATATATATATATATATATATATATATAGTTTTTTTTTTTTTTTTTTTTGTTTCTTTTTTTTATGAGAATGAGAAAGGAATTGCTCAAAAATATAAATATATATATTTTATATATATAGAACAAAAAATTTACATATTTTACACCTTTATATATATATATATTTATATATATATTTATGTGGGGATTATTATTTTTTTTTTTTTATTCTTCCTATAAACAACCTGTTCACTTTTACAAACCTTAAAATTATTTATAAATTTATTTTAAAAATATAATTTTATAATTATGATATGGGTCAGGCGGGGAAATAAAAAAATAGATAAATGAACCAATACATAAAAAAAATTACCTACATTTTTTTTTTTTTTTTTTTTTTCTATTATTTAAATATTAAAGGTTAAAAAATGAAAATTGGTATCTATAATTATATAAATATATATATATATATATATATATTAATTCAATAATAAATGGTTATATTTATATATAATATATTTTATTAAGATTTAATCTTAATATTTATATAATGCACGTTTATATAGAACTTAAAAAAAAAAAAAAAAAAAGAATAAGGAAAAAATAGTACAATTTATATAATATTAACAACTATATATAAATAATAAAAACATTTAAAAGAAAGAAAAAAAAATTATATTAGGTGGATTTATAATTTTTATTGATTACATATTATTACAACAAATTATATATATATATATGTTGTAAAGAAAAATGAAATTATAATATTAGAAAAACAAACAACCAAAAAAAAAAAAAAAAAAAAAAAAAAAGAACTTATTTACACATATATATAATATATAACACTATATTAAAAATTATGCAAATGTTAAAGTGGGACTTAATTTTTTTTATATCAAAAAAAAAAAAAAAAAAAAAAAAAAAAAAAAAAAAATATATTAAAAAATAAAAAAAAAAAATATAATTAAATAAAAAAATAAAATATAAT
>NC_031491.1:851204-859068 GCF_001602025.1 Plasmodium gaboni | reverse complement strand
AAAAAAAATAAAAAAAAAAAAAAAAAAAAAAAAAAAAAAAAAAAAAAAAAAAAAAAAAAAAAAAAAAAAAATTTTTTTAAAAAAAAAAAAAAAAAAAAAAACAATATTAAAAATTATGAAAATGTTAAAGTGGTACTTAATTTTTTTTAAAAAAAAAAAAAAAAAAAAAAAAAAAAAAAAAAAAATGTGCTTTTTCAGTTCATAAAAAATATGGTCCTTATATATTACATATATATTTAATATATATATATATATATTATTTATTATGTAAATTTTCTGATACCCCTTTTGTAGTATAAATATTAATAAAAATATTAAACATATATACATGTTTATGCCTATATTTAATATATATAATAATATATTTTTTTATGTACTATTTTATATAACAACCATGAAAGAACTTGTCCGTCATTTTGTAGAAAATTATAGAAACACATTTATTAAGTATATTGATATATATTTATTTCTTCTTTTTATTTATTTATTTTTTTTTTTTATACCACTTTAAAAGTCAATAAAAAAAAGTTAATTATGATCGATTTTACACATTAAGAACAAATATTTTGTGAACTGTGATTTTTAGGATCCATTCATTTTAAGTTTTTTTTTTTTTTTTTTTTTTTTTGTTTTTCTTCTTTTTGTACGATCTAGTAAAAACAACATATGAAGTACTACAACCACCATTTAAATAATTAAAAAATAAAAAATAAAATAAATAAATAATAAATAAAATATATATGTATATTTATATTTATGATTTGAATTTTTTAGGAATATTAATTAAAGCATTAAATTAAAATAATAATTTTTTCATAATATAAAAAATTTAGGAATGTAACATGAATAAATAAATATATATATATATATATATATATATATATATATATATATATATATATATATATATATTTTTTTTTTTTTCTCATCTTTATATTTTTAAATATATTATATACTATTATTTTATATAAGATATATATTTTTTTTAAAGAAAAAATTGAATTTTTTTATTCAATTTTATATAGATAATATACACATTCGATCTATAACATATACGTGTATAAGTGTATATATTTATGCAGGTTGAAGATATAGATATATATTTCATATGAGCCATAATATTATTATATTAACTGATATATAAATATATATATATATATATATATATTTATATTTATTTATTTATGCATTTACTTATTAATGATGGCAAGTCCAAATACTACACAACCAGAAATAATTTCAAGTGAAGAAAGGAAAGCTAGCTTAACAACTCAATCGACTACTAATAACACCAACGATGGAAACGTTTCAGAAGAACACAAAACAATAGCATCAGAACAACAACCAATACCTGTTTCTAATACACAAGGAACAGCAGAAAATTCGATAGAAAATATTAAAAAAACTGATTTATCTAATAAGGATGAAAATACAAACATAACTACAAATATAAATACAAATATAAATACAAATACAACCATAAATGCAGATACAAATGCAAATACATATACAGATACAAATACAACTACAACCATAAGTGCAAATATAAATACAAGTGCAAAAACACACGATACAAGAATTCAATATAATGGTGATGTCTCAAAAGCATTTTTATCCCCTCCAGTTTTTCATCTTACAGAAATTATGCATGATGAAAGATGTTTTAAAAAAACAAAAGGTCATGTGACTGTTGAAATAAATGGAGATATTTGTATATATGGTGGTATGTTACATGACAAATGTATTGAGAATTTTATAAGATATGTTCCTGGTATTAATTTATTTGAAAAAATGCGTTTAAATTCAAATGATATTGTTCCTAGGGCATTTTGTTCAGGTAATGTTATAACAGAAGATAATAAAAAATATATTATAATATTTGGAGGTATCAATGAAAAAGATGAAATTATTGATGAAACATATAAATTTGATTTTCAAGCAAAGAAATGGGAACTTATTGGAAATAAACTTTGCCCACGTGCAAGATATAAACATGCTTCTTTCAGTTTTAATGATTTTTTATATATTCATGGAGGATTAGATGTTAATAATTCATTATTAGCTGATATGTGGTGCTTCTCTAAAAATTCATGGAGACCAATTAAACAAATTGATAGAATCCCTGAACCAAGATATGCTCACAGTTTAATATTTTCAGTCTATGGAAATGCTAAATTGGTGTTTTTATTTGGAGGAAATAAAAAGGGATATAATGCAGCCTTAGGTGATACTTGGATTTTTAATATTAATACAAACAGATGGAAAGAAATTACCAATTCTTCAGGATCAAAACCTTGTGCTCGTTGGGGGTAACTCAAAAAAATAAATAAATAAAAAATATAAATATATATATATATATATATATATATATATATATATATATATGCTTATATGAATATAAACATTCTATATATGCATATTTTTTTTCTTTTTTTCTCTATCCATATATATATGTGCGTGTGTGTATATATATTAATACTATTTATATTTATTCTTACAATATTATATTAATATATTTATCAATATATGTTATTTACCTGAACTGTTCATATATTTTTTTTTTTTTTTTTTTTTTTTCCTAACTAGCCATTCTTCTCAGCTTTTTGATAACGAATGGATGATAATATATGGTGGTATAACTAATGGCTGGATTGACAATTATGCTTTATCAGGTATAAAAAAAGAAGTGAAAAAATATATGTAGTAATAATGAAATTTAATAAGACCATACATATCAAAAAAAAAAAAAAAAAAAGAGGAATATTATGTTTATATATATATATATATATATATTTATTTATTTATTTTTTCCCTAGATATGTACGCATTAAACATATTCACGTTTTCATGGTTTGAAGTTGATATAAGTACATCAAAGAATTTTGATAGAGGATATTATGGTTCCTTATGTTTCCTTCCATATAAAAAATCCTTGTTTGTTTTTGGAGGTACAGATAATTCAGATGATTATTCAGATGTATTTAGTATGTCACCACTTGTAACGTATGTATCTTATAAAGCGTTGACAGGAAAAATAGAACAATTAAATACGAGAATGAAAAATATTAATGAAACATCCTCTGAGAACGAAAATATTAATATATCAGAATTTGAAACAAAAATTACAGAATTGAAAGAAGATATAAATAAAATAACGTTTATGATGAAAGCCTTTGAGGCCAAATTTTGTGGTAAGATAAAAAAAACACATAACAAGGAATTTAAATATAAATATATAAATATATATTTATATATATTTATATATATTTATGTTTCTATAATTATATGTCCACACACATATAAACGCATCAAAAATATATATATATATATATATATATATCACTTTTATTTTTATTTTATTCTTTATTTTTTTATAGAATTGGAAAAATTAAATGAACAATGCGAAAAACTCCTTTCAAAAAATATAAATATAGAAGAATTACAAAAACTTGAACAGCGAATAAGAAAATTGGAATCTTCAAATGTTTTAATGAAACATGATAGTATATAAATTACAAATTGTTATAAAAGAAAGCAAAAAAAAAAAAAAAAAAGAAGCTCTACCAAACTGTGAGAGATTAAGCATATGACACATTTGAGATGTTTTTATTTACTACTATTTTTTTTTATTTTTTTACTTTTTAATCTATTAACTATTATTTTGTTTTCCTTTTTATTTTATATTATTTTATTCTATTCTATTTTTTTGCTTTCCTTTTTTTTGTTATTATTTTATTTATTATTTTTTTTTTTTTTTTTGTGTTGAAATAAAAATATACAAATTTTTTTAATCAATAATAATAATAAAAAAAAAGAAAAAAATACATAAACTTTGCTCATATATTTTTTTATATCCTTTATTTTATTATATTTATTTATATTTTTCATTTTAAATATGAATTCTGTAGAGAAATGTTTTTTTTAATTCTATTGAATTTGTAATTTTAACAACCAAAGGCAAAAAAAAAAAAAAAAAAAAAAAATTTAAATATTCATATAAAATTAATTAACATTAAAAAAAAAAAAAAAAAAAGGGATTCTATAAATATTAAAAAATATATATTTTTTATTACTATTGCTTCTAAAAATATTAGGTTTAAAAAGATTGAAAAAAAAAAAAAAAAATTTAGATCAAAAAAAACAAGTTGCATGGTGCACACATGTATATATATATATCTATATCTATATATATATATATTAAAAGAAAAAAAATAAATATATGAAATATATATATAATATATTATATACAAGTTTTATGTCATTTTTCGGTTTTGTTATTTATTTCTTTTTCTTGTTTTCCTTTTATTTTCGGGTTTGGTGTTCTTTTTAATATTTCATTTATTTTCTTTATATAATATATTCAATTTAACAAACCTGTATAAAAAATGGTCACAGTTTTTTAATGAGGTTTTGTTTTTTATATATATAATAAAATAATAATAATATAAAAATATATATATATATATATTAGAGAGAGAGAATATAAAAAATATTAAAAGAAAAAAAAAAAAAAAAAATGACAACTAACAAGTTTTTACTTTTAAAAAAAGAAGATTCTTATTTATCCAAGATCACCCACGAAACAGTAATATTTGGTGAGAATTTATATAAGATTTTTTCAAAGACCCTTACTAGTAGTAGTACAGAAACATTCAATAGAAAATCTAATGAAAAGTTGGATTCGATTTCTTTTTGTTCAGAATTATTACCTTTTTATTGTAAATCCGAAGTAATACATAAAGGCGACATCTTTAATGTTCGTTTTGGTCACTCATGTTTTATAGATAAGCATATAATTTATATTTATGGGGGAAATCAGGATATTAAATCATATAACACCAAATTAATACAGTTTAACCTATGTAATAAAATAAATAATAAATATATATATATATATATATATATATATATATATATTTTATTTTTTCATATATTTTTTAATATATATATTTTTTTTTTATTTATTTATTTTTCTAGTGAATAATGTTTTTAAAAACCTGGATGAAAAGAACCCTCCTAAACCACGCTATTTTGCAACATTAAATTTAATTCACTCAACTGAAAAAAAAGAAGATTGTTTATTTCTTTATGGAGGTAAAAGAGGATCATATATTACCAACGACACTTATCTTTATTGTATAAAGGATAATACATGGGAGCATATTAAGGTAAAATTCTCTCCCCCCCCAGTTTTTGGTCATGTCTGTTTTAAATATAAAAATATTATATTTATACATGGAGGTAATAAAAAATATATATATATATATATTAATATTACCACGCGTAATTAAAATATGCAAATAGTTATAATATAAACTTGATTCGTTCCACATATATACATATATATATATATTTTTATTTTTTATGTAGGAAATATGGGTAATTCAAAGGTTAATAGCGATATATGGGGTTATTTTGAAGAGGAAAAGAAATGGGTAAAAATTATGAGCAAAGATGAATATTATAATAAAAGTAGTAATAAACCAAGTGGTCGATTTTTTCATTCATGTTCAGTTTGTCTATCAAACCAAGGCAACGATATAAACGTATATATTTTTGGAGGGATAAATGATCAAAATAAATGTGTGCAAGATCTTTTTTGGTGTTATTCATTAAATAATGGAAAATGGACTCAAATCAAAAATTCTGTAGGAAAAATACCCATCGAAAGATATGGGTAAGAATTAAAAAAAAAAAAAAAAAAAAAAAAAAATACAAACGGGCATATATATATATATATATATATATATATATTTATTCATATATACACTTTAACATTTTTGTATCCACATTTTATATTTTTAAATTCCTATTATGAATAATATATTCTCATAATTTGTAAAATTTCTTTTGACAGGCATAGCTCTACCGTACTAAACGACAGATGGTTTTTATTATGTGGAGGTTATAACTTATCTTGGTATCAAAAATCAAATCTCTTGGGTAAGGAAAATATATGAACATAAAATGTGGATTTATATATATATATATATATATATATATTTATTTATTTATTTTTATTTATTTTATTTTTTTTAAGATATATATGCCTATGATATCATTTTAAACACGTGGTCATGCTTAAACGTATACGGAATGCTTCTTGTGACTCACCACTTTTATGGAAATATAATTCAAGTTGACGACAGTGGTTACTTTTTCATTTTTGGAGGTTTGAGAAATAATGAAGCCTCTTCCAAAATATATAAATTCACCCCCTTGTTACCCTCATACTACTTTAAGTAAAAAAAAAAATATAATATATTTTATATCATACAACGAATATGATGTTTATATATATATATATATATATATATATATGTTTTATTTTCCTTTTCATTTTATAGAGTTTTGAAAAATAAAATAGACGACATAAACGACAAAGTATACTATTTAGAGAACAATCCAAGACGCACAGTGAATCCTATATTCAGCAAAGAAATAGGTGATATAAAATATGCCTTAAGCGCAATTTCTTTTACCATTGTTCGATATGTGCAACTAATAAATGATATAAATGAAAAAATAAAAATTTCAAACGAACTTGTCAAGCGAAATTATTCATCTATATTGGAAAGAATGGAATCTAACAGAAAGTTTTATGATGAATTAAACAGCAGAATTGATGTTCTTGATAATTCAATTATGAACAAAACATCCAAAATAAATGAGAATAATAATAATGGGGATATTGTGAAAAATGAGGAGATAAATAAAAGTGAACAAATTGGAAAAAATGACGAAATTATAAAAAATGATGAGATTATAAAAAAGGACGAGATTATAAAAAATGACGAAACTATTAAAAATGAGGAGATTATAAAAAATGACGAGATTATAAAAAATGACGAAAATAACAAAAATATAGACACTAATAAAAATGATGATAAAAACGAAAAACAAGAAGAAAGCATCACCAATGATGACCTTTCAAATAAACAACAAAATGTAATCAATTAAATTTTATATAATATGAATTAACTAGCCAAAAAAAAAAAAAAAAAAAAAAAAAAATACATATATATATATAATATATATATAACAAAACATAAAATAACCTGACCGGTTAAGGACAAAATGAAAAAAAAAAAAAAAAAAAATACACATATTAATATAAAAAAGTTGTATGTTCTTGTATAATAATTTATGATGATTATTAAAAGAATAATGAAATTTGATACACATTTTTAATTTTATGAATATAACCCTGTATGATATTTTTCTTTCCGTTTCAAAAATTAACTTAATATTAAGTATTCCATGTAAATGATATAAATGAAAAAATATATATATATATATATATATATATATAATATTTATGTTTCTAATCTTTCATGGTATAACATTTTTTTTTTTTTTTTCCATATTTGTTAAAATTCTGTTCATTAAAATTTACTATAGATTATATATGGTTGTCATTATATTATATTCATTTATATATATATATATGACTTTATATTAAAGACCTTCTATATTCTTGTAATTTTTTTTTTTTTTTTTATTCTATTATTTTGTTACGTTTTTCTTTTTGAAAAACGATACAAGATAAAAATATTTATATAACATATATTTAAATATATATATATATGTATGTATATTTTTTATTTTATTTTTATTTTGTTTTACACATATATGTACACATAATTAATACTTGAAATAAACGAAAAAATAATTATGAAAAAAAATAAAATAAAAAAAAAAAAAAAAAAAAAAAAAAAAAAAATTATATTTTCCTCCTTTACATATATAATATATATATATTATAATTTTTTGTAGTGTGCACGTTTATATGGTAAAAAAAAAAAAAAAAAATCATATTTTTTCTAATTTTTTTCTTTTTTATTAAATATAATAAAAAATATAA
>NC_031491.1:843427-851104 GCF_001602025.1 Plasmodium gaboni | reverse complement strand
TAATATCCATATATATCATAATAAATACAATATAACTATTTTGATCATTAATTTATTACATATATTTTTTCGCCATAAAAAAAAAAAAAAAAAAGAAAAGAAAAAATGTATATAATAAATATATGCTCCTTTTTTGTAAAATAGATGTCATATAATAAATTAAAATATTATATTGAAAAACATCAAACTATAAATACATATATATACATATAATATATATATATATTTAATAGTACAATTAATATTTTATATCATATTATGTTGTTATAAAATAAAATAATAATAACATATTGATAAAAAAAAAAAAAAAAAAAAAAAGAGAGAGGTTCAAAGGGTAATTATAAGTGAAGCTCATAATTTTATTAGCTAAAATATAGAATGAAGAAAAACATATTTAATAATGTATTTATAAATATAAAATTTCAAAAAAATTTAAAATATAATAAATTTATATCTTCAAAATGTATACAAAATATTTATATCACAAATAAATGGAATTCTACATCATGTGTATACAATCAATCTTTATGTACTCCCACTCAATTAATAAGTACTAGAAAAAAATTCTCAACCTTTATGAGGAATGTTATAGAGCAGGTGTGTTTACAAAGAAAGTTATAAAATTGTTATATGTATGGATATATATATATATATATATATTATGTATGTATTTCTTTTTAATGTATGTGAAACCATGAGATTTCCATTCTGTTATATGCTATCATTTATCTGTTCAACTTATTTATTTATTTATTCATTTTTATTTTTTTTTTTTTTCTTATTTTTTCGCTCTTTTGGTTAGGTTAAAAAAGACATGAAGGAAAATAAACAATACCAAGAAGCTCTAAAAGAACTTAAAGAAAAAACAGAGATAGACGACAAAAGAATAAGATTAAAAAAACGAATTGAAGAAAATATAGATTTTTTTCAAAAAATAAAAGAGAAAAATGTAGAAGCTGTAAAAATATTATACAACGATGTGAATAATTTTGTTACATATTGTTTTACTAAATATTATGCTTTAAAATTAAGCAAAAATTTATGTATTCAATTTTTTATTACATTGAAAAATGTGTTCATAAAATCAACAAATAAATTTACAGAATTGTCAGAAAAGTGGGATGAAAATAGCGCCTTTGTTAAATTAGATAAATGGCGTCAAGATATGGCTATAAAAAGATATAAAAAAGAAAAAGAAAAAGAAAATCAGCATAATAATAATATCGATGAAGAAAATGATAATTGTATATTGGATAATAATAATGAACAAAGTGATAATATAATTAATATAAATAAAAAAAAAAAAAAAAAACGTAGGTACACAAATATAATGGAAGAAAATAATGAAACAGAAAATGATAACTCACAAAATTATGAACTTATTTTAGCTCAAGAATCAGCATGGGATAAATTTGGAAGCAAATTAAAAGATATGCCATTTTTAAATAATTTTTTTGAAAACCCTATTTTAGGGAAATTATTTGGTGAAACCGAACTAGCTGCAGCTTTAAGAGAAATGAAAATGATCGATAAAAATTTCAAACTCTCAGAACTTATGTATTTATTTGAATATGTTATATCAAAACATATTGTTGAATCATATTTAATAGGAGATGAAGAAACCTTAAGGTTACATTGCGGTTCATCAGCTTTTAATTCTTTAAATGCAAGCATTACAGAAAGAAAAAAAAAAAAAGTCTTTCTTGATACAAATGTTCTTATTTATAAAAATCATGAACTTAAAGGAGCACAAAGAATGGAAGAAAGCTCACCTTGGTTTATATTTACTTTTCACACACAACAAATCAACTGCCTAAAAAATAAAAATGATGAAATTATTGAAGGGAAAATTGATGATATAAGAGAAGTTGTCTATACTATAGCCTTGTCAAAACATCCAGAGCCAGAAAAAGAGGGATTGTTATATCCATATATTGTAAGAGAGTTTGCAATTATTGGAAACACTCCATCATGGTAAAAAATTAAAGGGTATAAAACCACCTGAACCAGTCACATAAAAATATATATATATATGTAATTATAAATGAACAATATAATATATTTTTATGAACAAAATAATATATTTTTATGAACAAAATGATATATTTTTATGAACAAAATGATATATTTTTATGAACAAAATGATAGATTTACCTGAACAACATAATATATTTTTATGAACATCAAATATAAGCATATTCCAATGGAATGAAAAATTTAATAAATACATATATAACCTTATATATGTTTCAGAATATTCATGTGTAAATAAAACACGATCGTTTAAAAGAATAAATGAATTATTATATAAATAAGGGAATTTATAAATGTGAAAAAAAAAAAAAATGATTTCGTTAAGAAATGAAAATATGTATAACAATTATAATACACTATTTTTAAGTTATGAGATTTATTTTTTATATACTTTTACATATATATATATATATATATATATATATATATATATATATATTTATATATATGTTTTATCCTATTTTATAATAATATATTTTTTTTTTTTTTTTTCTTGTAAATTTATTCTTAACGTTTTTGAATAATGTGATGCATATAATAATATATGTATAATTAATACCTTTTATATTTTTGTACCCTATTTAAATGTTTGCTTCAAATTAAAGATGTTGCTTTAGACAATTATTTTTAATTGATGCAAAATTTTTTTATTTATACATTTTTATACTATTCGATGTATATAATATATATATATATATATATATGTATTTTTTTTTTTTTTTTATTTTAATTTTAAAATTTTTCTTAATTAAAAATGAATAATTTAATTATAATATGAAAATAAAAGTGTATCATTTTAATTAGGAATACAACATTTTGTGTCTATAGTGAATAGGGTAAAGTAAATATAATATGTACAATTATATATATATATATATATATATATATTTATTTATTTATTTAATTTTAATTAATATTTCAAATATTCGGTATATACACATGTTAAATTTTTAGTTAATATTTTTTTAAAAATTGTAACACAAAAAAAAAAAAAAAAAAAAAAGGAAAAAGGAACATACCGGTTTTCACCGGAACGAAAATATAAAATATAAAATATAATATAATATATATATATATATATATATATATTATATATATACCTTTTAACTCCATATTTATCATTGAATATTATATTTTTGTGTGGTAATAGCCTTCAGCTAAAAAAGTAAAGACTATCCTTTACAAGGGAAATATCCAATTCACCCTGTTCAGGGGATGATGGTATTTTAGTAGCGAATTTACCCAACCTGATTCTAAAGTTGTTATATATATTTTCTAGAATAGGTTCATTATACAATGTTATAAATGATTCTCTTATAAACTGGTTCATAATATCTACATTACATGCATGAGCCCAATAAGAATCATGTACCGCAGCAAAGCTAAAATTATTTTGAATTACCATTTTTTCTGCTGTCATCATGAGATGTGATGCATCTAGTGAATGAACAAAATTAGGTGGGAAGCCTAACCTTTGTTTGTTTTTATGTAATTGACTATTTTTATATGATATAACACTAATTGATTGTAAAGGTGTATTGACTAGAATTCTATTACCTAATCTGTATGGTTGTTCACATGGTAATCCTATGGGTGATATCCATGTGATAGGTATATTTAATTCATTAGTAACTTTGGACAAATTATTAAACCATTTTTTGATGATCATAGCCCTTTTAAATATTTCACTTATAGATTCAAATATATAATTAGCAATATATTGTGACAATTTATTAATTGTATTTTTATCTAGTTCTTTTCCTATCATTGTTTGAATTTTTCCTTTGACTTGATTTTTTGCCCCTATAGATGTTACACCATAACATATGGTCATAATGGTTTGTTTAACGACTTTTCTTTTTAAAAGATCAAATTTGAAGCAATAGCTAGCTAATTCGTTTTTATTAAGATTAGAGTTATTATTACTATTAGAGTAATTACTACAACGACTACTACTATAACTACTACTACTACAACTACTACTATTATTACTGTTGATGTTGTATTTATTGTTTGTTTTTATATTTTGATTCATATTGAAGGATATAATATTATTATTATGATCACTTGGTATATTTAGCAAATCATTTTTAATTTTATTTATGACTATATCTAAAACTACGGAATAAATATCTTGTGGTTCATCTGAAGGGATTATATTTACTGCTTGTCCACCGTATTTATCTTTTCCTAGGGCTGCATAATGTTGTAAGCCGTTACAAGTGCCATCTTGTTGAATTGGTATACTACTTTTATATTTAAAAACATTATCAGATTCTAGTGCATTTTTGAGATCTATTGCTACAGCTAATGCTTGCCATGGTTTTTCAGCCATATTCCAGAATTCGATATTATCAAATGGTTGTTGAGTTAATTTTTTAATATTATTAATATTTTGATCAACCCATTGAATTCTTTTTTGAAAGCTTAATTTATCTTTTCCAAATGTATTTGCAAGATGTATTTTTAACCAGAATAATCCTTTATGACCTATTTCTTTTTGTTCTGCAAATGTGATTAGACTTCTACATATATCATCACTCATATGATGTAGATGTGGTGATAATGGATACATCCTTCCTCTAAAATCTATATTATGAGGAAAATAGATAACTTCATTATCTTTTAAAGTTTTTGCTACAGCTAATTTTTGTAAGAATGTAGGTCTTTCACTTATTAAACATTTATTTAATCTATTAATTTCTTCTTTTAATAAAAAATATTTTTTTATTTCTTCATTATTTTGTTCTTTTAAATTAATATATTTTTTTGGTAAGCTATAATTTTTATAAAGGGGGATTTTTCCTATTGTTATACCATGAATATATGCATATTCTATATAATACAAAATTTCTTTATTAATTTTCCATCCCACATTACCTATTTCTGATACAATATTTTTTATTCTATTTAAATTACAAACATTTAAATTAAATAATGGTTTGATATTACAACGAATAAAATTATTTTTTAATAATAACATCCCTCCCTCATTATTTGACCACCTCCTTGGTTTACATATCATAGGTAAATAATTTAAAGGAATATGAGAATTTATTGCATTATCTAATAAATAATTTGCACAACACTCACGCATATGTATGACACCATACCAATTATTATTTTTCCATACATATGAATGAATAAATACAGGTAACTCAATTTTGTTTCTATCCCTCTTGGATCGATATAAAATAATTTCTTTTTTCATTAATTTTGCTCTTTGCTTCTGGCAAAAGCTACTTTGTTTTTTATTGTCTGAAATGTGAGGTTGGTCTGGTGTGTCCACATTAAGAGGGTCTTCCACATTAAGAGGGTCTTCCACATTAGGAGGTTCTTCCACATTAGGAGGGTCTTCCACATTAGGAGGTTCTTCCACATTAGGAGGTTCCCCCACATATGAGCACCCACCAATATGCTCCTTAGAAGGCATAAAAATTTTGTCCCCATTTTTACCATTTGCAGAATAATTATATGTACTTTTTTTTTTTTGTGATTTATTTTTTTTAAAAGAATTATCATAACAATTAGTCTTTTTATATTTATCAAGAATAATAAATTTTAATGTATTCGATTCATCTTCATAAAATTTTTGATAATTTAATTCTTTTTTATATTTACATTCTTCATATAATTCATCAGCATTATTTTTGGCTGTCTTATGTAAAAATAAATAATATTTATATTCATTTTTAAATTCATTTTTAGCTACATTAATATCAACATCCATTTTGGCATTCTCAATAAGCATGTTTAATAATAGTCCTCCTATTGTTGCCTTCTTGACAGAATTCCATTGAATTATATTATCATCATCGTTTTTTATATGTGTAGGGTTATTCATAAGTCGGTAATATTCATCACACATATGAATGTTATTCTTATGAATGTTATTCTTATGAATGTCATCATTATGAATGTCATCCTTATGAATGTCATCCTTATGAATGTCATCCTTATATATGTCATCCTTATATATGTCATCCTCATATATGCCATCCCTATCCATGCCAACATAATTACAAACACTACTTTCCTTTTTACCCCCAAGAACACTTTGTTGTCTCAACTGATCCCCCTTCCCAATTTTCTGCTTCATTTGACTTATTATCCTATACTTTTGAAAATGAGAAAAGGATGATTTATTTTTATTTTTCTTCATATAATTATAAAGAAGATTTTTTTTTTCTAGTAATTGAAAATTGAGTTCATTGTTTATTTCTTCTCCTATTTTTATGGCTATATGTGTAAATAAAGATTGATAAGAATATTCGTGTTCGAAATATTTGGATTGTGTAGTAACATTATTTGAATATTTTTTTTTTAAAGGATTAAAAGTATATTGAATGGTCCATTTGACTGTAATTGTAGCTAATAATTTATCATCGATACCATCTGGAAAAACATTTTTTTTTTTTTTATTTTTATTTTTTTCTTTATACAAAATAATACGTTTTTCTAATTCACTAATCCAATTTAAATATATTTTACACAGTCCTTGAATTTCTGTAATTTTTTTTAAATCATGTAAATTCGAAACAAATTCTTCTGCTTCTTCTATGGCTTTTTTATAAGAAGATCTTTCAATTAACATCTGTCTTCTAATGTTGATGATATTTTTTTCTTTTTCTACATTGGATGCAAAATGAAGATTTGGAATTCTCGAATAATTAGATTGATGACTTTTCCTTTTTTCTTCTAAATCGTTTTTACAATTGGACATATTATAATCATCAGAAATATTACTACTACTATTATTACTACTACTATTATTATTATTGTTGTTGTTGTCATTACTTATGTTTATATTATTATAATCATTCTTTTTTGTTACAACTTCTTTTTCTTCAGATTTAATAACTATTGGATATATATTATCTCCGTAAATTTTTTTTTTTTTTTCCTTTATATAATTTATATTAAACATATTATTTATATTAATATTGTCTTCTTTGGACATATCATCTATATTCAAAAACGTTTCATTTGTATTTACATTATTCTTCTCTGTAAGAACATTTGTTTGTTTTTTTATATTATCCATATTATTTGATGATAATGTAATTTTATTGATGTAATTAAATATTTCTTCCCCACCTATATCACATATTAACAACCCATTCACTGACATATATATATCTAGATTTTCAAAAAATACAATTATATTCTTATTAATATTTTTTAAATATTTTTTATTTAATGTATTTATATATTTTATTATATTCTCTTTTTCTTCTTTATCTATTTTTTTAATAGAAATTATTAAATTAGATAATTCTTTTATGACTTGTTCATCTAATTTGTTTTTATCAATAATAAGTGTGTCATTATTATTATTAATATTATTATTACATTGCAAATTGTATAAATCATTTTTGACGCTCGAACTATTAATATATTCTTCTTCTTCTTCTTCTTCTTTTTTTTTTTTTTTTTTCTGTTCATTATCATAATTATCATTAATCATATTATTTATATTATCTTTGATAGGTAAGCTTTTATTATTACTATTAAAAATATTAATATCTGTAAATTCTTTTATTTTATTATAACTCCTAATATTATTATTATTATTACATATGTTATATATTTCCATGTTCTTATTATCATTTCCTGTTGTTTTATTTTCATCTTGTATATTTG
>NC_031491.1:842614-843406 GCF_001602025.1 Plasmodium gaboni | reverse complement strand
TATCATAATTATCATCAATCATATTATTTATATTATCTTTGATAGGTAAGCTTTTATTATTACTATTAAAAATATTAATATCTGTAAATTCTTTTATATTATTATAACTCCTAATATTATTATTATTATTACATATGTTATATATTTCCATGTTCTTATTATCATTTCCTGTTGTTTTATTTTCATCTTGTATATTTGACTCACTGTGGGTACCCACAAACACTTTTTTTATATCCACATCATTTTTATTTTTTTTTGTTCTTTCTTTTTTTTCACTTCTTACATTGGTACTTATATATCCTTTATGAAAGAGAAAGATATTCTTATAAGCATCTCCTCCTTTTTTTAAAAACACAAGTTTATATTTGTCGTCACCTACAAACGTGTGGAAAATCTTCTTAATAACGTAACTCGAACATTTTTTACATACAAACATATTTTGTCATAATAAAAAACATAAAAGCTAAACAATAAATAAATAAATATATATATATATATATATATATATAATATTTATTTTATATATAGATATATATTTTTATGTTTAAAAAATTTCAATAATTTTGATATGTACAATATTTTAATAACGGCGTGGTCAACAAAAAAAAAAAAAAAAAAAAAAAAAAAAAAAAATATATATATATATATATAAAATAATTAATTTAAATAATTATAATAAAAAAATTTTTTTTTGTTATAGATTTAAAATTTTTTTTTTTTTTTTTATTAAAAAGAAAAAAAAATATAAAAAAAATATTTTTATTTTTTTTTTTAATTATATTATATATTTTT
>NC_031491.1:836865-842314 GCF_001602025.1 Plasmodium gaboni | reverse complement strand
TTTTTATATAAAAATAAATTATTATATTTAAAAAAAAAAAAAAAAAAAAAAAAAAAAAAAAAAAAAAAAAAAAAAAAAAAAAAAAAAAAAAAAAAAAAAAAAAAAAAAAAAAAAAAAAAAAAATATATATATATATATATATAATATATATATTAAATTAATTATATGCAAAAATGTGTTTGTGGTGAGGACTTGAAATTTTTTTTTTTACTAAAAAGAGAAGAACATGACTAGAAATATATATTGAACGTTTATATATATATGTATAATATATATGTGAATAGAAATACACGTAATATATATCTTCCTTTATTTATATATTTATGATTATTTATTTATATATATATATATTTTTAATAATTTGAAGAAATATATTATAATTACACATTTTATTTGTAAATTTATTATTTTTTTTTTTTTTCCATCACAAGTATATATATATATATATATATAATAATATTTACAAAATAAAATATAATTTTCAACATCAAAGGAGGGATAAAGGAAAAAATATATAATAAAATAAGAATAAAATAAATATTAAAAAAAAATATATATATATATATATGTATTGTATTTTTTTGTTTTATAAAATAATATATATATATATAAAAATAATTACATATATATATTTTTTTTCATGTTAAAAAAAAAAGGAAAAAATGAAATACCTTCCTACATATAAAAATTGTATGTTATAAGAAGATATTCTTTATATTGACATATAACATATATGTATATACAATTTTATTTTATAGAAAAAAAAAAATATATATATACATATAAATGTATATATATATATATATATATTATATTATATTATTATATTTTTTTTGTTGTTCTACATGTAAAAAGAATATTCATTGTGAAAACCTGTAGGGAGATGGTTCAGGGTTATTAAACAAAAAAATAAATAAAATTAAATAATACATATAATATATATATATATATATATTTATATATAATATATTGTATTTCCTATTTATGTTTTTATATTGAAAAAGTTAGCACATCGACAAGTTGTTTATTCGAATAAATAAATATATATATATATATATATATATATTTATTTATTTATTTATTTATGAGCTATATACAACATTATACTACACATACAAAATTTCTTACAAATTAACTTATCCAAATATATAAATAACCAGAATATTAAAAACAAAAAAGAAATATATATAAATAAATAAATATATATATATATATTTATATAATAAGATGGTTTTACAAACTATCAAGTTTATTGTGTTACGTCCAAGGGGCATACCTCAAAATTTGGGTAAGCCAAATAAAATAAAATAAAACATACAAATATATACATATATATATATATTCATTTATATGTGTATGTTTTTTTTTTTTTTTTTTTTTTTATATATAAAGAAGTGGAAATAAATTGTAGTGATTATGTAAGGAATATAAAAAATAAATTATTTCAAGAAGATAGAAGCAAAGGTATGTTATATGTATATTATTAAGTGTGTATAAGATTTTATTTGATGTATATATTATTTTATGTGATGTATATATTATTTTATGTGATGTATATATTATTTATTTATTTATTTTATTTTTTCCAAGGCTTAAATGTGCGATTTATTTATATGGGCAAAATATTAGATGACAAAAAAAAACTAGAGGACTACTTAAATTTTTATAATCAGGATATTTTAATGAACAATAAAATTACAAATATATTTAATGAAAATAAAAAAAGATATTCTACAAAAAAAATGCTAAATGATATTATGAATACAAATGCAAATACAACATCCAAAGAAAGTGTAGCAATAACGATACATGTAAAAATCACAGAAAGTTTTTCGTCTTCAAGAAATGGTGAGTTGGAAATTATATATATCTTAAAAATATAAAAGGACATAAGAAAAAAAAAAAAAAAAAAAATATATACACACATATAAACAAATATATATATATATATATATATATATATATTATATATTATATATTATATATTTCCTTGTACCTTTTAATACTTGTTTATTTTTTTTTTTTTTTTTTTTTTTTTTTTTTTTTATCTTACCATGTAGATACCTTTGACGGTAAAAATATCAATACGTCTTTGGCTCGACTAAGTCTAATAATGTTCGTTTCTCTTTTATGGATTTACAGATATAATTATGCACATATATTTCCAGTATTTTCAACTGTAGTCTTATTTATTTTTACAATTTTTATTGCTACAATTATATTTCACAACTATATAATATTAATTGTTAACGTCTTAATACAAATAATAATAACCCTATATCAAATATTCAAACACTCCTTTAAAAAAATCTATGAACATATTAAGAAGAAGATACAAAAGTATTATAAAAATAAAAAAGGAACCCAAAAAATTAAATAGTATATATTTAAAAAAAAAAAAAAAAAGAACATTAACAATAATATGATAAGTTGTCATAATATATATATATGATAGTCGAAAAGAATTTAATAATATCACACACACATATATATATATATATATATATATATATATGATTATATTTTATGGGAAGGGAATTTTCAAAAAAAAAAAAAAATTTAACACATAATATAAACACCTCTTAAGGATAACATATTCATTTAAAATATATATAAAATTAATGATATGTTTTAATATATCCTTTTTTGTTTTACAAATAAATAAATATATATATATATATATATATATTTATATGTGTTTGTAGTGTTATTTTTTACGTGTATACACACCTTCCCAGTTTGTATATTAATAAATATATATGAACTTCAAAGTTTTAAGTTTACATATATATATATATATTTACACATATTTTTATATACATTCATGTGTATCCTTTTGGTGATATTTTTTATTTTAAATGTCAAATAGGAAATTATTTTTATTTATTTATTTATTCTTTTTAATTTAATTTTTATGTATCTCATTTGTTTCTTAAAAATAAAAATAAAAAAAAAATATATATATATATATATATATTTATGTGATATATTTAAAAAAAACATATTGGTAATACACTCAATTGTAAGATGCGCATAAACATGTTGTCATTATAGGGTATAAAAATATAGAGACACTTATATTGTGTCCTTTATATATATATATATATAAATTAGTAATATATTGAATTTAAATATTTTGGAACTCCTTTAAGAAGGCAATTATTTTTTTGTGTTGAAATTCTTTATTGGTATGTGTTATAAGTTGATTTATTTGTTGAATAAAAGGTTGATATTCTGAGTGTGATGACGTTAATGTTGGAATAGTATCATGATTTACATAGAATCCAAATTTATTATTAATTTTATTAAATAAATGTATGAGATCATTATATTCATTATGATTTAAATTATTAAGATGAAGTTTTGATTTATGAATAAAATTTTTAATTTGATTTAATTCCTGTGTATTTATAGAATATTGTGATAAATATTGTTGTTTTTTATTTTCATATTGTTGTAGAATATTTTGAACAATATGATTGTTATGATCCATTTTTTGTATGTCTTGTAATTGTGATTTAATATAATTTATTAAAGTATCATTTTTATATATATTTTTAATATTATTAATACTATCATTTAAAATAGAATTTGAAAAATTTTTATCTGTATTAATATTTTGATATAATTTTTTAATAATTTCATCTATTAAAATATTTTGTAGAGAATTTTTATAATTCTGTTCATTAATATATATTTCTTTTAATTTTTTTTCTAAGTTTTCAACAACTTTATTTTTTTGGATATTTAAATATGTGTGTATATATTTTTTTAATAAAATATTAGAATATTGTTTAAAGTTAATTAAATAATGAATACATTCTGTGTCTTTTGAAAATAATTTTAATTGTTTATATATAATATCTTCAGCTAATAATTTATTTTTATTATTTTCTTGAATCATTAAATTTTTATCTTTATTTATATATTTTTGTATATCTTTATAAAAATAAGAACCTAACATATAAAATACTGAAAAAAATGGTAGTGTTTTTGATAGAAACCAAGCATTAGATAAAACAAAATTATTTAATCCAAAATATAAAAAAACAAATATTAAACCATAAGATGATAATAAATTTTTTTCTTTTATATATTTTAAATGTATTAATTTTTCTGGATTCTCACTTCTTTTTTTTAAACAATATTTATATACATCTTCTTCATCTAAATTAAATAATATAGATATTTCTGGGTAATGAAAATAATAATTATCACAAAAAGATAAATCTAAAGCATTCATTTCTTTCTCACTATATCCATTTATAAACATTGTATCTAATAATTCTTGTTTAGTTAAATAAATATCTTTTTCTACATTCAAACCATTTTCACATTTTTTTTTAAACATAATAAAATCATTATTTCGATTTTCTAAAGATGTAATTAATTTAAGATATCTTAAAAATATAGGAACTTTTTTTGTATATATATATAAATCATCTCTATTAGGACATGATAAATATATATCATCATATTTTACACCATCAATACTTGGCATACATATTCGATATTTTGTATATACGTATTCTTTATTCCAACCCTTACTATTATTTGTGTAAAAACACTTGCTAATAACAAAGCTGCCTTTTATTTTATTCTTCCCTATTCGAACCATCATATCTTCACACAAACAAAATAAAAAAAATATATATATATATATATATAAATTGTAAATATATATATATATATATATAAATTGTAAATATATATATATATATATATGTGTATATATTTATATTTATTTATTTTTATTTTTTTGTGTGTGTCCCTTTATGTATCTCTCAATATATATTCAAATTGTTCATGTAAAAAATATATGAACAATTATTTTCCAAATATATCATTTCATATTAAGTACAAACATTTTACATATAAAAATTAATATAAATAAATAAATATATATATATATATATATATATATAATATACATATATATATATATATAATATATATATATATATATATATATATATATATATAATATACATATATATATTTTTTTTTTTTTTTTTTGCTACTAAAACGACAAAATAGTATATCCTCAAAATGTAGCTCTTTTTTTTTTTTTTTTTTATTTCCAACTTTTTTTCTATATGTCCAAGAAAATATATATATATATATATATATATATATTACTTACAAATGTATAAAATATAAATATATGTATAATATAAAAAAAAAAAATAATAATATATTATATATATATATATATATTAATTTTTATATATTTTTTTAAAAATATATACATATTGATACATACATATATATTATATATATTATAATATTATATATATATATTTTTTTTTTTTTTTTTGGGAATAAGGCTATTTAAAAATGTGACCCTTGTAGTGGATACACATGTAATTTTTTCTTTTAAATAAATAAATAAATAAATATCATATATGATAATATTTTACAACATATTGAAAAAAAAAAAAAAAATAAA
>NC_031491.1:834458-836765 GCF_001602025.1 Plasmodium gaboni | reverse complement strand
TTTTTTTTTTGATCGTTTTTTTTTTTTTTTTTTCGATTTTTTTTTTGATCGTTTTTTTTTTATTTTTTTCGATTTTTTTTTTGATCGTTTTTTTTTTATTTTTTTCGATTTTTTTTTTGATAGTTTTTTTATTTTTTACACCTTTTATTTTTGAAGTTGTTTTATTTTTTATAGAGGCTTTATTTTTCTTGTTGACTTTAGTCTTTGCATTTTTTCTTGTAGCTTTCTTTATGTTGACATTATTATTCTTATTATTATTATTATTGTTGTTGTTGTTATTTATTTTATTATTTTTTTTATTTATTTTATTATTTATTTTGTTGTTATTTTTTTTTTTCTTGTTCCAATTTTTGTTTTGCATAGAATCTAAGGTAACAAAATGACATTCCCTTTTTGATATAAGAACATGCACATTATCAATTTCCATTTCTTTATTTGTTGATACATTATGTATTCGATGACTATCTTGTATTTTATTTTTGATTTTATTTTGTTTATTTATTTCGTTTAAAATTTTTTGAAACTTTTTATTGATAAAATAATTTTTTTCATCTTTTTTATTACTTACTTTTATTTGTTTTTCCTTATATTTCTTTACATATGTTTTTTTTTTAATTAATCCAATATTGTTAACATTTTTTTTTTTCTTTTCTTTTTCTTTTTTATTTCTAATTTTTTGTACCTTTTGTTTGATTAAATGTAAATTCTTCAATGTTTTATGTGTGCCATATTTTTTTTTTCTTCCTCTTTCTTTATAATTATGAGTATCATCATTTTTATTCTTATCAACTAACATATTCTTTTCAACACGTCTTGTTATTTTATGTTGTCTAGTTCTATCCCTATATTTTTTTAATCTACATGTTGTAGCCTTCTTTAAATTCTTATCATAACAATTAATTATGTTTGTATCATTATCTTTATATTTGTCACTCGATATATTTTTCATTTCATTAATATCATTTGTTATATTATTATTTGGAAATGTTTTAGATATAGAGATTAATGTATTTATTTTGTTACATTGTTGATATTCTGATTCATAATCTTTGATATTATCATAATTATTAATATTTTTATTATCATTATTTATTTTTTCTATATCATCATTTTTGTCTTCCTCATGACATACATTTATAATTTCTTTATCTTTATCATCCTCTTTTTTTTCTTTATGAGGTTCATATGGTTTATTACTTTTTGCTTCTTCATTTTTATTTACAAAATATTCTGATAAAATATTCAAAATGCTTGTCTCACTATATATACAATTTGTAGTACTTAATATTTCATTATTATTGTCATTATTAAAATATAAACAATTCATATTCTTTTCCTTATTTTCAGATATACATACATTCTTAATATTCCTTTGAGTTTTTTTTGGAGTATCATCTGTATTATCATCATCTTTATTAATAAGTACATATATATTACTATTATCTATAGACATACTTTCTTCACACTCTTTGTTTATATTCAAGATTTTATTTTTTTTATTTATGTTATCATCCTTTATATTTTCAGTGTATTTTTTCTTCTTATTATTTGTATCTGTATTTCTTTCTTTTATTTTATGAACATATGTTTGTATATCCTCATTTATTTTTTTTTGTATATCCTTATGCTTTTCATTTAATATTCCTTTTTTTATTTCCTCTTCGCTCCTGACATCTACCTGAACATGTTCATTTGTTTTATTGTCCACTTTTACATTATTATCTTTATCATCATTCAACCTTTTTATGTGCCCCTCTGATTGTATTTCTTTACCTTCTATACTTTTATAGTCTAATGAATATAATTCTTCCTTATCTGAATAACATTTATATATTTTAAAATGTTGCTCAAGATCTGTTTGATCGAAACTATTTAGAGAAGATTCAACTTTTTTTTCAACAAGATTATTTAAATGATTCATATGTGTTTCATTGTTTATATCTGAGATCATTTTATTTGACATATCATCCATGTCTTTATATTCATTCATTTGGTTAAGAAATTTATTGTCTACATGTAATTTGTCATCATATAATTTGTCATCATATAATTTGTCATCATATAATTTGTCTACATAATCTTTATGTTCATTTACAACTTCTTTATCTTCATTCCGTTCTACTTTATTGTCTACATAATTTGTAAATGTAATTACATCTTCCATATTAGGGTTCATAATTGTATCTTCCATGTCTAATGTTAGTATATCCTCGATAATATTATATTTTCTTTATATATATATATATTAACACAGTTCTATGACTTATGAACGTATATAATATCTTCTTTTCCTTTTTATTTTTGTCT
>NC_031491.1:828872-834158 GCF_001602025.1 Plasmodium gaboni | reverse complement strand
AAATTTTTTTTTCTTTAAATATTTTAAAAAACTCTTTAAAATTATTAAAAATTTAAATAAAATGTAAATTTTAAAAAAAAAAAAAAAAAAAAAAAAAAAAAAAAAAAAAAAAAAAAAAAAAAAAAAAAAAAAAAAAAAAAAGAGGGAACAATAAGGCAACATGAGAAGAATCATTAATATAAATGAATAAATCTTTTGTTCTTAAATCATCTTTTTTTTTAAATAATAAAAAATTTTTAAAAGATACTTATTATTTTATTTCTTTAATATTATTATTATTATTATTATTTCTTTTTATAATAATCATATAATATATATATATTAAAAATTTTAAATATTCCTTTGTTTAAAAATAAAATTATTTTATATTTTTATGTTAAGCTGAATTTTCATTTTAAAAAACGAAGAAAGAAGAAGAAACATATGGAAAGAAATAAGCACAATTAGTAAGAAAAAAAAAAAAATAAGAAATAATAATAAAAAAAAAATAATAATAATTTTTAAATATTAAATATATTATATTATTATATATATATATATAATATATATATATATATCTTTATATTTTAATCAAATTATTTTTCTTTATCTTTTTCTTATTATTTTATTTTATTTTTTTATTACAATTTATTAAATACAAGCAAAAGAGAACTTAGGAATAAAAAAATAAAAAAATATATAAATATATAAATATTTATATGTGTACATATGATACTATAAATACATATACATATACATACACATATATAATACTATACATATATATATATATTTTTTTTTTCCTCTTTTTTTTTTTTTTTTAAGTTCTTGTGTTTGGTTTCATTTAATAAGTTTATTATTTTTATTATTTTATCTCTTTTGATATAATAAAAGAGGCTTGTTAGATTTTATTCTAAGAGATATAAACGCGGTTCATATGATATACATACCATATGAATATTATATATATATATATATATATATTTATTTATTTATATTTATATATATTGAATAAGGACAAGCATGTTACATTAACGTTATAAAAATAATTATAACCATATTGTTCAATTCATCATTTATTCATTATTTTTATTTTATTTTTTTTTATTTTAATGGATATCCTGGAGTAATAAATAAATAAATAAATAAATAAAAAAATTCGGATCACAAAATAATAAGGCACACCTTTTTTATTCTTCTTGATTTCATAATAGGAAGTTATAGGATATACATAAATGCATATATAATATATATATATATATATATATATATATATATATTATTATGTTTTTATAAATTCTACATTTAAGTATTTTTTTTTGTTTCGTTTAAAAATATATATATTTTTTTTAATATTTAATTAGAATTATTATTTTGTAAATATATATATATATATATATAATATATTACATGTATATATTATATGACCCTTATTTTTTCATAATATATTGTATATTATAAAATATAATTAAGATAAAAGAAAATAAAGAAAAAAAAAAAAATTAAAAAATATTAAATTAATAATATGCCATATATATTATATAATAATTAAGTTTTATTAATAAATGAGATCTTACAGAAAGGAATATCCTTATTTACCGTTTAAAAAAAAAAAAAATATATATATTATATATATATATAATACATATACATATAATTATAATGAACATATATATATATATATATATATATATATTTTTTTTTTTTTTTTTTTTTTAATGTTATAATTTTTTTCCAACAATAATTCAATGATGAAATGAATAATTTATTATATAGTAATATAATATTATTTTCATTTTTATTTCATTATCTTTCTTCTTTCTTTCTTTTTCTTTTTTTTTTTTTTTTTTTTGAAGAATAGTTATGAAATAAAATAAATTAAAATAAATCAATCTATAAATATAACATAATATATATTATATATATTATATATATTTATATATATTTTTTATTTTATATTTTTTTGTAATAAATTAAATTAATTATGGATATAGACTTTTGTTCCCACCATCTCTTGGCCTATGACAATTCTATAATTAACGACCAAAATGAGTAAATAAAAAATATTAAAATATTAAAATATATATATATATATTTATTTATTTATATTTTTATATTTTTTTACATATGTTATATTTTATGTAGGATAAAAGCCAAAGTTGAACAAAATCTTCCTCTTATTTTTGAAAAAATAAATAAACTTCAAAAAGAAAAAGAAGATGATGATGATGATATTATTTATTCTGTTACAGATGAGAATATTTTTAACATACCCAGATATTCAAGAATTCCTAAAGAAAAAAAAAAAACGAAATGGCAATTATTTGCTGAGAATAAATTAAGAATGAAAAAAAATAAAAGTGGATTAATTTATGATAATACATCCAAAGGATGGGTTAGACGATTCCAGAAAAAACAAATAAAATTAAATGAACAGAAAAATAATTTTGTTCATGAATATAAAAATAATGATGATATCTATGAAGATCCATTCGAAAAAGAACAAGAAGAAAAAGATATCAAAAAAATGAAACAAAAAATGAGGGAACTCAAAAATAAATTTGATCAAAAGGGCGTTTCTACAGAAGATATTAAATATATTCAAAGACAAAAAAGAAAAAGAGAAAATCTTATTGACAACCTTAAAATGTAAGAAAAAAAAAATAATAAAATAAAAATATATATATATATATATATATATATTTTTATAATACATGTTAATATTACTATAATGTGAATATATGTGTATATGTATATGTATATTTATTTGTATATATATATATATATATATATATTTATTTATTTATTTATTTATTTATTTTTATTTTTTTGAAGGGCACAAATTTCTTCCTCAACCTTTGGACGTAAAGATAAAAAATTGAAGAAGGAAAAAAAATTAAAATTGCAGAATGATAAAATAACCAACCAGAAGTATGAAAAACGAGATCTAAAAGATGAAGTAAAACAAAATAACAGATTAGCAGCTCTTGTTTTAAAATCTGTATAAACCAAGAAAAATATTGTATAAATGTATATATATTTATTTATTTATTATAATTTATGTGTGAATATATTTGTTAACCAAATTTATAATAATTAATATAAATCCTTTTTTGTTTAATCTCAACATTTTTTAATCTTTAAATATACATATATATATATATATATATATATATATTATATGTATATTATTTTAAATATTTTCTTATAAAAACTTTTACGAGAACAATAATTTGTTTAAAATATAATATATATATATTTTTTTTTTAATTATAAATTATTATTCAATTGTTTAATAGTTAAACATATTAAAAAAAAAATTCATATATACACCGTATTTTTCACTATAAAAATATATCCCATAAAATGGAAAAAAAAATAAACAAATAATAAAAACATATACATATATATATATATTTATATATATAAATCCAAGTGAAGATGAAATATATACATGTATTATAAAATCCTATAATATATGTGTTATTATTATTTATAATAATATTAGATATTATAAAAATTATTTCTCAATTATTTATAAAATTTTATGAAACCTACATTTTCTTTTCTATATTTAATGTATACTTCATTTTTCCATGTTTTAAAACATTTTCATAGGCTTTAAAAATATACAAAGTTATTTTTAATATATTTATATAGTATATATATATATATATTATATATCAACACATTATTTTTATTATGTGCTCTTCTTCTTTTTTTTTTTTTTTTAACTCTATTTATTTATTTATTTATTTTTATAAATTAAATTTTAATTTTTATTCGAACAAATATTCCTATTATAATATTTTTCTTTATTAAATATATGTTATTAATTTTTTTTTTTTTTCCCCATCAGATTTTTATAATGATGTTATTTTAAGAATTATCCCTTCATTAATTCATATATATATATATTATCATATAGATATTATTCCACAGAATTTCATATTAATCAATTTAACATCTTCATTTATAAAACGTAAAATTATAAATATATATTAATAAATACATATATTATGAATAAATGGAAAAAAAATTAATATATAATTAAAATAACAAAAAAAGATACCCATATAAAATAATCTATATAATAAATATAATATATATATATATATATATATATATATATATTTATTTATATATTTTCAACATTTTAGCTAGTTTTTATTAACAGTTCAGAATTTTTTTTTTTTTTTTTCTTTTTTTTTTTTTTTTTTATATATAACTATGAAATACACTACGAATATAATTAAGAAAGGAATTCTTTCCAGATATTGCTCCAATACTTATGGTATGCAATACATTCCTCGTGCTCGATATTTTTTAACTTTTTGTAAAAATGAAAAGTGTAATACCATGTTAAAATACCAACCTTTCAGTACATCCAAAATGTCTGATAATGCACATTACAAAGGGGAAGATATTAATAAAATGAAAAGTGAGAAAAATGAAGAAAACAAAACAAATGAAAATTCAGCTAGCTCACCCACTGAAGGGGAAAAAAAAAAAAAAAACAACCTGAACGAGTCAGAAGAAGCGAATGAAAAAAAAGAAGAAATAAATTATGAAGATTTTAATAAAATAGATTTAATAAAGGAAATTAAAAAAACTAAAAAAGATATGGAAGAAAAAATGGTAGATAATAAAGTATTGAAAGAAAAATACTTATCTGTGTTAGCAGAAAATGAAAATTTAAGAAATCGTTATATGAAAGAAATAGAAACAAGTAAATTATATTGTATCAGTAATTTTGCAAAATCACTACTTGATGTAGCAGACAATTTATCATTAGCTATTAAAAATATAAATGAAGAGTCTTTAAAAACAAATGAAGAAATTAATAATATATACAAAGGAATAGAAATGACTGAAACTATTCTTCATAATATTTTTAATAAATATGGAATTGATAAATATAATCCTATAAATGAAAAATTTAATCCACAATTCCATGAAGCAATATTTGAAATTAATGACAGCACAAAAGAAAAGGGAACAGTAGCAACTGTTATTCAGCATGGATATAAAATAAAGGACAGAATATTAAGGTATTTTTAATTTATCTGTTTATTACAAACGTGGCATTTTTCTAATATTTATTTGTATATATATGTGAATAAATATATATATATATATATATATATATATGTATATATATATATATATATGTATATTTTTATATTTTCTTTTTTTTTTTTTTTTTGTAGGGCCGCTAAAGTGGGAGTGGTTAAAAATTAAATTTTTAAAATGGTAACGACATATTAAATATATTTATAAAAATTGACACATATGCATATTATATAT
>NC_031491.1:823413-828572 GCF_001602025.1 Plasmodium gaboni | reverse complement strand
TTATTAACATATATTTTTGTATATGCTCATTATCTTATAAGAAATAAATATATTTGTGTATAGATACAAATCAGTTTATCCTTTGAATGTTATTTGTCCAAATATATATAAATATAAACATAAATAAATTTATTTCTTTTTATTTTTATTTCATTATTTATATTATTATTTTATTATTTTGTTTATAACCAATTCGCATATAAAATAGAAAAGTAGTATAAAGGGTCATTTAAAAACAAGCGCAAAAAAAAAAAAAAGAATAAAAAAAAAAAAAAAAAAAAAAAAAAAAAAAAAAAAAAAAAAAAAAAAAAAAAAAAAAAAAAAAAAATAAAAAAAAAATAAAAAAAAAAAAAAGAATATTCATAAGTACTTATATATATATATATATATATTTAATTATTTATTGTTAATAATTCCAGTTGTTATAATGGAATATCAACTAAGAGAAATTGATGAATCAGAAAAGGAAATAACTCAAGAAAGAAAAAAAAATAGTGCTACTAGAAAAAATTTCGATAATATATCAAATACGAATTCTCAAATTACAGAAATGACAAACGAACAAGGTGTGATACCATTAAGAGAAAAAGATTTAACAATAAATGTAGGGGATAATAAAAATTTAAAAGTAGAAGAATTTATGACTAATTTTATAAGTAATGTATTTGAAAATAAGAATGCATTGTTTTTATATTGTAAATATGTTTTATTATTTTATGGAAAAGAACTATTAAATGAAAATAATGTAGAATCTTTAAATTTTCAAATTATTAAAGGAGGGATAACAAATATATTGGTTAAGGTAGAAGATGATATTCATCAGAAAAAATATTTGATTAGATTATATGGTCCTAAAACTAGCGAAATTATAAATAGAGAAAGAGAAAAATTGATATCGAATATATTATGTGATAAAAATATTTCGAAAAAGATTTATGTTTTCTTTCCAAATGGTAGAATTGAAGAATTTAAAGATGGTTATGCATTATCAAAAGAAGAAATTAAAAATAAAGATTTTCAAAAAGAAATTGCTGAAAATTTAAGAATTTTGCATGATATTCAATTAGATGACAATATATATAAACAATTACAAGAATTACAAAATATAGAAGGAAATCGATCATCCTTTTTATGGAGTACAATATGGAAATATTTTAATACATTAAAAGAAGAAAGACAAAAAATGTATCTATGTAATCCTAAAGCTTATATTTTAAAATTAATTGATTTTGATATGTTAAAATCAACCATCACAGAAATTCAAGATTTATGCTGTAAGAAAAATTCACCAGTAGTTCTTTGTCATTGTGATTTGTTATCATCAAATATTATTAAAACAGAAGAATCATCCATATCCTTTATAGATTTTGAATACTCATGTCCAATGGAAAGAGCATATGATATTGCTAACCATTTTAATGAATATGCTGGATTTAACTGCGAATGGGATTTAACACCTGACAGATCTGAAGAATACAATTTTATCAAACACTATTTAAAAACAGATGATGAACAACTTATCAATCAACTTATAGACGAAATACAACCTTTCTATGTATGCTCACATATCGTTTGGGGGTTATGGGCATTGTTGCAAGGTCTACGTTCAGTGATTGATTTTGATTTTATTAATTATGGTATGACCAGATTGACTGCAGCTTTTTCGGTAAAATTTAGGAGCAAATTGGAAAAAAATTGACTTCATATAATGGAAAAAAATATATACACAATTATATAAATATATAAATATATATATATATTTATGTATATTTATTTTTATATTTCCTTCCAATGATGATAAAAAAAAAAAATTATGAACAGTTCATTATATTTCCCCTGTTAATAAAATTTTTATAGCTATCTAGCCAAAAAAAAAAAAAAAAAAATATATATATATATAATAAAATCATAAATAAAAAAAAAAAAATGAAAAAATAAAGTATAATATATAGTGTAATATAATATAATATAATAATAACATTTATATTTATATTTATGAAGATAAATAGCTATCTATTTTCAATTTAGATACACCCCAAAACACATTTATAAAGATATGTTATATTTTATTGAAATATTCAGAAATTACAAATTAAAAGGAAAAGAAAAAGGAATTTCAAATATTGTAACAGTTTGGAATATATTTAGTTGTACAAAAAAAAAGAATGGAATTATATCTTTTCAAATGTATTCCTTTTTATCTTATTTCCCTTTCCTTTCCCTTTGCTATTATTATTTCTTTTTTTTTTTTTTTCCTTTTTTTTGTTGTTGATTTGGATATATATTTTAACATATTATTGTTAGAATGTTAAAGAAAAAAAAAAAAAAAATAATAAATAAAAATATAATTAAAGATAAATATAAATAAGCATATATAAATATATGTATATATAATAATTAAAAATCAACAAAAATTTTAATTAAATTAAAAATATATATGTGTGTGTGTATATATATATATATATATATATAAATTAATGAAAACATATGCATATATAAGTATACATGTATTTATTATTTTATTATTAAACCTATTATACGGGTTCTTATTTGATTCTTATAATAGTTTTTTTTTGTGTTTATTTATTTTATCTAAATAATTCATCTTTATATATTGTGTTGTTTTATTAATTTAATGAAAAATTTTTACTTTTTTTTTTCTTTTTTTTCTTTTTTATGTCTAAAAATAAACATTATAAAAAAACATTCAAGGATAAAAAAAAATGTATATCTTTCTTGGTTATTATAAGATATGTTATATGGAAAATAAAAATAAAATAAAATATATATATATATATATATATATATGTGTATATGATTTATTTAATATATTTTTTTTTTTTTTTTGTACAAAGTTGTATACCAATAAATACATTTTCATATATATGTATAACAAAATATTATGTAAAAATTTTTAATCTATTATTAAGGGTAACTTTTTTTGATCAAACTTGTCGTTAGGATCAATCTTTTTGTTTTGTTTTTTTCTTTCAATTTCTTTGAGTACTTCTTGATAATATTCTTTTAATTCATCATTAGAAATGTCGTCAAATTGTTTATAATTTTGATACTCACTTTGATAAGGAGTAAAATTTGATGGGGCAAATATATTTTGTTGAATTATATTGCATATGTCTAAATTTTCTCCTTTCTTTGAATTTTGTTCAGCATCTACTTCTGCTTGTTGTAATAATGTTTGTATTTTTTTTTTAACTTGTTCGAAATATGATTCTTGTACTAAATTATATTTCTTCATATAAGTTGATAAGAATAAAATAGGATCTCTTTTTTTCCATGACGTTTTTTCTTCTTTAATACGAAGTTCATCTGGATCTGCTAAAGAATGTCCTTTAGCTCGATATGTTATAGCTTCTATAATTACTGGTCCTGATGTTCTATTTCTAATTTGTTGAATTTTTTTTTTGGCTAGTTTATATATACTAAGAACATCATTTCCATCTACTTTAAAAGTATCTATATTAAAAGCTTTTCCTTTGGAATAGTTATTCATAAGATCATCAGATGAGCTTCTAGAACTTTCCATACCTATAGCCCAATTATTATTTTCTATAACAAATATGATTGGTAAGTTGTAAGAAGAAGCAAGATTTAAAGATTCAAAAAATTGTCCAATATTAGTGGTACCATCACCTAAGAAGCATACAACAACATCTATGTTTTGAGAATTATTCATATGTATCAAATTAATATTGTCTTGTATATGATTATTTGTATTTGTATTTGTATTAGATGTGAATGAAGCATTTTTTAGATTATATTGAAATTCATTTTTATATAAGATACTATATGCTAAACCTACAGCAATAGGTATTTGTTCACCAATAAATCCAAAGCCTCCTATGAAATTATTTTCTTTTGAATAAATATGCATAGAGCCCCCTTTCCCTTTATTTGTACTACCATAATAATTTCCATATAGTTCATTTAATATTTTATTTGCATGTACCCCTTTACTTAGTGCATGAACATGATCTCTATAAGTACTTGTAACAAAATCTGAATTTTTTAAATTTTTAATAATACCTGTACTTACAGCTTCTTGACCATTATATAAATGAACAAAACCATTAACTCGTTTATTATAATATAATTTGGCTACTAAGTTCTCAAAAAGTCTTCCTAAATACATATCTTCATATAAGTTACAAATTTCTTCTGTACTAATATTTACATCCGATATATATTCTTCTATATTATTATTTTCCATATATATATTAAATTCAGAATAATTATTTAATTTCTTATCATATGAAAAAACAAAATTAGTATCTTCATTTTTATGTTCATTAGTATTTGTTGATTTTATTTTATCTGTATCATTTTTTTTTATATCTCTTTCTTTTTCTTTTTCATTTATATTTTTTATTACTACATTGTCCTGTTTAATTGCACATAATGTTTTTATTACATCTTTTTCTCTTTTTTTATTACTACATGATAAATATAAATTATAATCATACTTATTACTATGATCAATATTATTATTCTTATGCACATTATTATTATTTATGTCGCTCTTCATATATCTCAATTGAATATTCTCAGCAACCATCTTTCTCTTTAGGTTCCCTCCTTTATTTCTTCTTATTCTATTTATATCATTATAAGGATATATTATATTTTTATTTTTTACAAAAAACATGTCATTTTTATTACCTACACATAAAATGTAGTTAAAACAATAATAAGGGATGAACCAAAAAAAAACGAAGCATATTACTAACAGCATTATATTGAGAGCATAAAATAAATAAATATATATATATATTATATTATTTTTTGTTTTTTTGGCGTGTAGACAGATTTTAATTTTATTTTTTTTATTGTACATATGATAATTAAAACTTAAACATATCAATTGTATATTTTACAAATCGTTTTTTTTATTTCATAGTACAAAAAAAAAGAAAGCTTTATTATAATATGAATATATAGTTACATTTAAAAAGATGATATTTTATATGATACAAAAAAAAAAAAAAAAAAAAAAAAAAAATATTTTTTTTTTTAAATATATTTATAATATTTTTTATTATAGTTATATAAATTTTTTTTTTTTTATATAAAATTAAATATTTTTTTTTTTTTTAAAAATTATTTTATAATTATAAAAAAAAATATAATAATTATTTTTTTTT
>NC_031491.1:816605-821184 GCF_001602025.1 Plasmodium gaboni | reverse complement strand
ATATATAAAAAAAAAAAAAAAAAAAAAAAAAAAAAAAAAAAAAAAAAAAAAAAAAAAAAAAAAAAAAAAAAAAAAAATATAATTAAAAAAAAAAAAAAAAAAAAAAAAAATAAATATTTTTTTATTTTTAAATTATTAAAAAAAAAAAAAAAAATTTTTTTTTTTTTTTTTTTTTTTTTTTTTTTTCTTATAATAATAAGAGAAATAAAATAAAAAAGAATAATAAAACATACTTAAACACTTAACAAATAAAGATTAAAGTAAAAAAAAAAAAAAAAAAAAAATACGATAAATACAATGGAGCATTCGTCTATGCCCTTATGGTTAAGTAACTTTGAAGAAGAAATTGACACTTACATTTTTATTTCATCACGTGATAATAAATTATATTTAGGTACTTCAAAATATGAAGATATACATAAATATATACATATATATATAATATATTATATATATGTATATAATTTTAATTTTTATTTTTTTGATAGGTATATTAAGAACTTATGATCAACATGGTAATGTTTTCTTAACTCACTGTGTTGAAAAAATAATCATTCCTGAAAAAAATTTTTTTTCAGACGTATATGTTGGTAGGGTGAAAAGCGTTACCTTATTTATTTTTTTACACAATGATATATATATATATATATATATATATATTGATTTATTTATTTTTATTTATATGGATACATTTCATTTTAATTTTGTAGGAAATTTAATTATTAGGGGAGATAATATTGCCTATTTTGGATCTGTAGATGAAGAAAAATATTGTAAAATGTTCGACTATACTTTAAAAAATGATAATGTTGAAGAACATGATAATAATATTGATATGAATAAAAATAAAAAAGAATATTCTAGCAATGAAAATATTATTCTAGAATATAAACCAATTAATCATATATTAAAATTCATACCAGAAAATAATGCAGATTCGTCTATATTCGAAAATTAAATTGCATACACATATAAATATATATATATATATATATTTATATATATGTTTATATATTTCTTTTTCTGACTTACATTTTTTGTACCCTTTAAATTGAATCCGATCCTTCTACACCATAAAAAACTGTGACAATTTTGTTGCAATAAATGTCTAACAAGACAATTTTATCATTTTTTTTTTTTTATGTTATAAAAATATAATATATACATATATATGTATATGTTTATTTTTTATTTAAAATTTTTTTTTGAATTCAAACTATTTAAATAAATTTTATAATATGTTGAAAAATAAGTTTAGCATATAAAAAATCAATAAATAATTATAAGAATAATATTATAGCATAAAACATACATACATAATATATATATATATATATATATGTCTCAAATATTAGGAGAATATTTAAAAAAAAAAAAAATTAAAGTACTAATTAAAATAATATGTGGAATATCAATATTATTAATAACATATATATATATATATATACATGTAACAAAAAAAAAAAATTTAAATATATTATATACAAATTAGTAAGAATCCTTTGATGAATCACTTTCTGAGTCAGATAATTCACTTTTCTTATTTTTCATTTCCAACTGAAACTTACACCAATTATACATTTCTCTATATAAAAATAAAAAATAAATAAATATATAAATATATATATATATATATATACATATAATAATTTGCATAAAATAATTTAAATGAAAAATATATGCATATAAAAAAAAATACCTGAACACATCCGCTCTTGTTAACTTATCATCCAATTCAATTTCACCCCCCTCAAGTGTCTTCCACACAGCTTTATTCTTAAATTTCCGAAACAGCTAAAAAAAAAAAAAAAAAATATATATATATATATATATATATATATAAATAAATAAATACATATAAATATATATATATATATATATATATATATATATTAATATATACATATATACATATATATATTCCTTTGGGTGTACCTCAAAATGAGTGTCCTGATTTAACTTGCTTAGAAGCAACTGGAATGCCAACTTCTCCTCCTCGTTTATACAAAATTCCATTTTTTCATGATCTTTAAGTACTTCTTTTTTTTTATCTTTTTTTTCCTTCTCTTCTTTATCTATATGATACAATTTTCTATTTGGTTTTTGCATGTATTTCTTATGATGTATATCAGAAATAGTATTTGTAATTTGAGTGGAGAGTTCATGTAATTTCATCCAAGTATAACTAGATGGTTTAGATAGAAACAATAAATTATTATGATATAAATATATATCATTATATATATATAGTATATTATCATACTTTCGATTTTTCAATTTTTCAATAATACAACGAAAATGAAATGAATGATTATCTTCAATTTGATTTTCTAAGTTTTTAAAATTGGTTTCTATATTTAATATTTTCTCATAAAAATTACGTTTTATATGTATTAAAATTTCATCAAAAAGTTCTAATTTATCTCTTTCTTCTGCATCCATAATTTTATCATATCTGGGTGTCTTGTCAATATCTATATCATCTAATAACATTTTATCTACATTATTACCTTTCATTAATAAATCCCCTCCTTCTTTTTTTAAATTCTCTTCTTCTTCATCCTCTTTTTTTAATATATCCTCACTATTGTTTATATTTTTGTTTTCATTCAAATGATAATTATTACTTTTATCTGCATCTACATCTACATCAGTGACATTTTCTTTTTTTCTAATTTCTATCTTATTCATATTATTATTATTATTATTATCAAATTTAATTCTTTTTGTATCTATCAGATTAATTGTATCATCTATTTTTAATGTATCTCTTCTTTTTTTTTTTTTCATTTCTTCTATAGGATAAAAACGAAATTCGCTACTTAATATAATATATGATATAAATGAACATTCCTTGTCATTTAAATATATTTCACCCCTATTTAAATTTAATTCATTTTTGTTGAATTTTGAAATTTCATTTATCATTTCTTCTTTATTAAAATGTGTATGGCCATCACCCACATGGCTATTTTTCTCATCATCACCCTTAAGATTATTATTATTATTATTATCATTATTATTAAAACCTTCCAACTTTTTATCCTTTTCATCATCATATCTATTATAATTATTTTCATTAGTATTGTATTCTTTAACCTCATTATTGTTTTCCTCATTTTCAACTGGGACATTCTTTTCTGGAGTATTACTACTAAAATTTACAATTTTACTAAAACATTTTGTAAAAAATGATGAGTTATTTTCATTCACATTTTCATTCACATTTGGCATAGCAGATGTTTCGCCTTGGTTGTCTTTTTCTTCTGATGATTTTTGTTCATCGCTAGCATTTATACATGATGAATCACTTTCATTTTTGTCTATGTTATTATCAGCCATATTTTCATCATATCATAACAACGTTTATTTTTATTATATTTATCTTTTGGTAAATATTGTAATATTTATACACTTTATTAATTTTATAATATATATCAATTATATCAAACTTTTTCTATTTCATCTTTCGTTTTATTTCATGAATATATGTTGTTTTCAAACACTATTCATTAAATGTTATATATATTAATGGATATAAATAAATACATATATATATATATATATATATATATATATATATATATGTGCTTATATCAGGCTTTTTATAGGTAGCTATATTTTTTTTTTTTTTTTTTTTCTCCCTTATATTTTTACCTGACTTGTTCAGAATATTTTACAAATTCGCTGTATAACAATATTTTTCATATTAAAAATTGGTATGCACAGAAATGTACATATGACTTAATAAAAATTATATAATTAAAAAAATATAAATATATTTAGTTTTACAACAATTCAAGAATTTTACAAAAAATGTGGCATTTGTGTTATTCTTCGAATTGGTTATAAAATTGTTATAGATGGACAAATAAATAAATATATAAATATATATATGCACATATATATATATATATATAACAACTTTTTAATAAACTATCAAAATGTAGGAGAATTTTCTCTTTGGTTCTCTTTTTTTTTTTTTTTTTTTTTTATTAATCTTTTATTCTTTTTTCAATTGGTTATCATTATATTAACTTGTAAAATTTTTTTAAATGCGATATTTCTGACAAATGATAATTAAAAAAAGAAGAGAAAAAAAAAAGAATTATTTCAAAAGTAAAAAATATGTAAACGTTATATATTTATAATTAAAAGAATATATATATATAATTATCTATTTAAAAAAATATATATAAATATATAATATATATATAAATACATGGAATTATAATATATATATATAATATATTTATATATTTTATATTTTTTTCTTTATATATATATATATATTTATTATTATATATATGTAAATCGAACAATGTATTTTTTAAAACACAAACAAAAAAAAAGGAAAGATTATTTAATTTGAAAAAATATATAAATTATTCAAAAAATTGACAATATAAATATATATTTCGAATGCTTTTTTTTTCTTTCCTTCAGTTTTTTTTTTTTTTTTTTGAATATTTTATATTAATTTGTGTAATATTTCATTTATATATTTTAAATTCAAAAAAAAAAAAAATTTTTTTAAAATTTTTAAATTTTAAAATTATAAAAAAAAATAAAAAAAAAA
>NC_031491.1:814336-816305 GCF_001602025.1 Plasmodium gaboni | reverse complement strand
TTAATATTTTTTTTTATTTTTTTTTTTTTTTTTTTTATATTTTTTTTTTTTTTTTTTAAAAATTTTATATAAAATTTTAAAAAATTTAATTTATAAATTTTAAAAAAAAAAAAAAAAAAAAAAAAAAAAAAAAAAGATCTAAAAATATGTAAAATAAATTTTAAAATTATATGGTTGATATAATTATATATATTATATATTAATTATATAATATTATATATTATATTATATCTTTATATTTATAGTACAATTTCATAATATGCCCCAAAAAAAAAATTCAAGGTAGTTTATATATATATATATTATAATATTATATACAAGTAATTATATAATATATATATTAAATACCTCCTATTTAATGTTGTAAATTTTTTAAAATTATTATGTTATTATATAAAATATATTATTATTTTATTACTATTATTATTATATTTTTTCCTTTTAATTTATTTGTAAACCTTTCTTTGGGTAGTTTTAAAATTTAACCAAAAAAAAAAATATATTGATTTTTTTTTATGCTTATATATTAAAATAAAATATAATATGTGAATATGAATTCAGTTATAGGAAAATAATATAAAGGAAAAGATTTAAAAAAATAAAAAATAAAATAAAATAATAATAATACTGTTATAAAATATAATATAATTATTATGTCATATTATTTTTATTAATGTTTTAAAATAATGGTTATAAATAAAATGTTATTAAAAAATATATATTATATATATATATAATTATATAATCAAATATATCAAAATTTTATTTTCCCTTATAAATGTTCTTTTTTATATAGTATTATTTTCTTCTCTTTATATATATATAATATATATATATATATTTTTGTAATAATATTATTAAACTTTTAAAAAAAATAATAATTTATTTGGTTTGGATTATATATAAATTTCAATTCACCTTTCAAAGAATAAATAAATATATATATATATATATATATATATAATATATATGTGTATATATATATATAATTATCTCCTATTCCTTTGGGAAATATAATATTATGAAATGTTGACATTATCAAACTTACTATATATTATTATAATATATATTATATTTATATAACAAAATTGATAGTATTTCCTTTAGTGTAAATTTTTTTTTTTTTTTTTTTTTTATTTTAAGGAAAATTTTAAAATAAAATAAGAAAAGCATTAAATTTAAAACATTTTTATAAATATATTTTTTCTTTAATTTAAAAAAAAAAAATTTTAAGTGTACATTCCATATTAGTTTACGAAAGAGGAAAGGTTTTTAATAGCAAAAGGGAAAAGCATATGTTATTTTATTATTTTTATTTCCTTTTTATATTTGATAATATATTTTTTTGTGTTTTATTTTATTTTTCTTTATAAGACAAACGTGGATAAAAATATAAAAAAATAATATTATTTGGTATTTATACAAATATTTATATATATATATATTATAATATTTTTTTTTTGAAAAGTTAAATTAATTTATTACCTTTTTATAGATGTATTAAAAAATATATGCGTGCACTAATATTTCATATCCAATATATATGAATTTATTATGATATTATTATTTTTTTTTTTTTAAATAAAAACAAAAATATATATATATTTAATATATTATATATATATATATTATTATTATGTCTAATTTTTATTTTTTTTAATTATTGTATATTCTTATATTATTACTTTAAAAAATAAGACTTTTAAAATGAACAGAAGCTATATTAATAAAACATAATATATATACATATATATTTATATATATATATTTATATGTATTCATTTTATTTCTTTTGAAGATAAAAAAAAAAAAAAAAAAAACTATGTGTAATATATATATATATAATTAAAAATATTTTTAGTACTTGAATTATATAAATCTTATATTGAATATGCCAAAATGATATCAAAGAAGGCAATTGATGAATTTTTACTTTATATTGGTAAAGGATAAGAATATAAAATTATCT
>NC_031491.1:806836-811836 GCF_001602025.1 Plasmodium gaboni | reverse complement strand
TACTTTTTCTCTTTTTTTATTTGTAAATAATGTACCCTTTAAGTTTCATAAAACAAGGAAGAAGGGAACATGGAGAAATCACAAAAAATACGATCCTTTAATTTGCTGTTTTTAGAAGAGGATGAGGAATATATTGATGACATGCTAATAACTATGAAAACAAGGAAAGAAAAAGAAGATAATAAAAATAATAATATTAATAAAAATAATAATAAAAATAACAATATTAATAAAAATACGAATGAAAATGGTAACTATATATATGTTGAATTAAAGGGTCGATTAAGACTGTGTTCTAAATCATTAATTTTTGAAGCATATAATGTTGATGAGGAAGTTTTGAAATTTCCTTTTAAAAAATTAGAGAATATAAAATTAGGAATATTTAAAAATGAAATAATAATTAAGACATGTGAAGTCATACGAATTAAAACTATTATACATAATAAGAAGACGAGGTGTATATCACAATTTATTTATGAAAGAAAATATAAAAAAAATATAAATGCATTAAATAGTTTATATAATGAATATTATGATGAATATAAAATTATAGATAATAATAATATAGATGAAAAAATATATATTTTTGAAAAAATATTAAATAATTTTGATGATTTTCTAGACATCAACAAATGTTATAATAATAAAAATGGATCTTTCATTGATACTACAAAAGAGAATATTAATAATAAGCCTGTAAATTCAGAGGAACAAAAACAAACAAAAAATATAAAAATTAAAAATAAAACAAATGATCATATTTCTTCAAATATACATATAAATGATTATATAACAGACAAACTAGAATGTGATAATAAAAATAAAAATAATGATAATAATGGAAATATACAAATACAAAATAAAGATAATCAATGTGGTGATGAATCTCATTTGGATAGAGATCATATAAATAGTCAAACAAAAGGAATGTCAATAAATTTAGAATCTTCAACAGATAAAGAAAAAGATAAAGATATAAGCTTTGTGTATGTTTTTTCTTGTGAAAACTCTTCAATGCTTATGAAAAAAATGAAACACATTTATGAGTTGATAGTAAAAATAAAGACAGCAATGATAATTAATGAAAAACAAATGGATATATTAATAAAAGAGAAGAAGAGTAAATATAAAATTGGAAATAAATCAAGAGCTGAAGAAATGATAAATAAAAACACCAATATAATCATAAACAATAATAATAATAATAATAATAGTAATAATAATAATAGTAATAGTAATAATAATAATAATAGTAATGTTAGTTGTCAGAATAGAAATGTTTTAAAATCAGATAATACAAAGGAGGATAATTATAATAAAGAAATGCAAAAAAAAAAAAGAGATGATGATGATGATAATAATAAAAGAAATGAATATTCTACAAATAATAATGGTGTTATAAAAAATAAAGAATTAAATTTAGATAAATATATAGAAAGTATTATGAATAAATTAAAAGAGAATATAAAATTTGATATTAGTAGTATTAATATCCATGAGAAAATTATAACAAATAGAATTGATGGTTTTTGGGTTTATAAAGTATCTCCATTATTAAAAGTAAAAGGTATTTTAAATATTACTAATAAATATATATATTTCCAACCATATCCAAATTTTACTAATAAGAAAGAAAAGAAATGGAATGTTGAAAAGATATTACATGTATTTAAAAGAATAATTACAATGAAACCTAATGCTTTAGAAATAATTTTTGATAATGAGAAAAGGAAAAAATATGATTCTTTATATATAGAATTTTTATCATATGATGATAGAGAAATAATAATAAATATATTGAAAAGGATAAAAAGTGAATGTTTTTTTATTGAAGAAAATAAAGATTTTGTATATACTATACAAGAAAAATGGTCTGAAGGATATATAAGTAATTATATATATTTAGATTTTTTGAATTGTATTGGAGGTAGAAGTCGAAAAGATTTTTCTCAATATCCTATATATCCATGGATTATATCATGTTATAAAACAGATAAAAAACTTGAATATGATAATAAAGAAATATATCGTGATTTAAAAAAACCAGTTGGATGTTTAAATAAAAATCGTTTAAATTCATTAATAGAAAAAATGCATGATCATGATTATTTTTATGGTTCACATTATTCAACTTTAGCTTATGTTGTATATTTTTTAATTAGATTATATCCTGAATGTCAATTAAAATTACAAAGTGGTAAATTTGATACTATATCTAGAATGTTTTTATCTATGGAAAGTACTTATCATACAGCATTAAATGCAAATTCATCATTTATAGAATTAATTCCTGAATTTTATGAAGATGATGAAAGTTTTTTAAAAAATAATTTAAATATAATTACAAATGAAGGGAATATAAATGATGTTATATTACCCAAATGGTGTTCTAATCCTAAAGAATTTTTAATTTTTTTAAAAAACGCATTAGAAAGTAATTATGTAAATGAAAATTTAAATTCTTGGATAGATTTAATATTTGGTTATAAACAAAATGGTCATAATGCAAAAGAATGTTTTAATTTATTTCATCCTTTAACATATATGCATTCTATATTAAATGAAAAATTATCTAGAGATTATAATAATAAAGATAATTATGAAAGTAATAAAGCAGAAAAAGAAAATACCTTTGAGCAAAATTTTAATCAAAATATTAAAGATTTAATAACTACTATGTCTTCAAAAGCTTTGAAAACTCAATTGCATGAATTTGGACAGTGTCCTTATCAAATATTTAAACAACCTCATGTCTCAAAAAAGCAGGTTCACACTTTTGTTTATAATGAAAAAATTTCAAATTCTCCTTGGTATTATTCTGATGTGATTAATCAATTATTGAGAGAGGAAATCATGAAAAAAAAAAAAAAAAAAATAAAAACAAAAAAAAAAAAAAATCTTCATATTGGAGCAAAGGGTTATGCGACAAATAACATACACAGGAAGAAGCGAATTGGCGACCTAGTTGGTGTGGGGGGTGTTAATATGGGTGTTAATATTGGTGTTAATATTGGTGTTAATATTGGTGATGATATTGGTGGTGGTGATGGTTCTTTGATTCATTATGACTATGAAGGAGACAATATTGATGGTAACACCGACGATGATGTGGATGACGATGTGGATGACGATGTGGATGATGATGTGGATGACGATGTGGATGACGATGTGTATGACAATGTATATGACAATGTAGACGATGATGATGTGATAGATGCTAGAAATCCCACTTTATCATACAACTTATCATCACATAAACAAAGGAATATTCTCATGGATGATAAAAATATCAAATATGAAAATGTAAATATAAATAATAAAAGAAAGGATGATGAATATTGTGATTATTTTAAAAGATATAATTGGAATTTATATAGAGCAGAAACATTTTCTGCATGTAAAATAAGAGGAATAGCTAGTACATGTGAACATACTTGTTTTTCTTGTAATAATGGATATATAAAATTAATAACACATAAAGATTTATTAAATTGTAATATAAAAAATAATAATAATTTTATATCATTAAAAATAAGTGATGATAATTTTTCTTGTATAAATAATATTCAAAATAATTATGTATTAGGAACATCAACTGGTAATATTGTGTTTATAAATCCAAAGAGTATATTAAATATAGATTATAAAAATAAATATAATAATATATGTGAGAATAAAAGTAAGATAGATATAAAAGAACAAGTAAAAAATCAAAATATAAATCAACATGGAATTGAAAATAATAATAATAATGATGAATATGAACACGATTTTTTTAGTGATGACTTTTCTGATGATTTATTTAATTTTCATAGTAATGACTCAAGTGATTTTTTATATAATTCTTTTGAAGATATCTTTTATGACAAAAATGAGAATATATATGATAATATATATAACCATATAAATAATAAGGAAGATAAAGGTTTATTTTTTAATGATAATAATATATATAGTCAAATTATATCTAAAAAAATACATAATGATACAATTAATAGTATTAGTTGTAGTTATAATTATATAACAACTGCTTCATCTGATGAAACTATAGAATTAATAAATGCAGATACAAACTTTGATATTATACAAGTTTATGATAATTTTAATGATAAAGTTAGATACGTGCAATTAAAAAATAAATTATTATTTGCTATGTCTAATGATTTAAAACTTTTTGATATAAGAATTGGAAAAAAAAATATATATCTTAATAATATAAATAATTTTAATAGTTCTAATAAATTATTTCTTAATATATCATCACAGAATAGGAGTTCAAAAAAAAAATTTATTGAAAGTGCTAGAAAAAGGGTATATAATAATAATAATAATAATAATATGATGTATGATAATAATAATAATAATATGATGTATGATAATGTTAATAATAATATGATGTATAGTAAAAATTTGATAGGTTGGCCATATCAAGACAATTATGTGAGGGTAAATTATTTAAACAAACCATTCCTTTATGAAAAAAAAATAAAAAAAAATATTCATTCAAATTTTAATAAGAATCAATATAATTTCATACACGCTTGTCTTATTAATGATTATAATATATTGTGTGTAGATGAAAAAGATTATTTATATTTTTATGACATACGAAATGAGAAATGGCATAATATCTTATCCAATTCATTAATGGGAACTATAAAAAATAATAACAAATATAAATTAAAAAAGAAAAGAAATTATAAAATTGTTTCTGCTGCTTGTAATAAACAAAGATTATGTTTAATAAATGATGATGGACATGTTTTTTATGAACATATGAATTTTTGTGATAGTAATAATATATTATCAAAAACAAATTTCTTCCCTAGAAGTTCCTTAATAACCACAAAATATATATCCTTCTTTAATCATTTTGATGATATAGATAATATTAATAATGATTATATTTTATTTACAAGTGAAGATGCACAAATGGAGATATACAAAAAAGGAAACTAAATAATTTATAAAAAAAATTACCTATATTTAGTAAATAT
>NC_031491.1:801637-806536 GCF_001602025.1 Plasmodium gaboni | reverse complement strand
AAAAAAAAAAAAAAAAAAACATATACATATATATATATTTTTTAATTTGTAAAAATAAATGTTTGTATTTTTTCTTCACCTTTGTAAATATAACACATATATATGTTCATTTATGCTACTTTTTTTTTTTTTTTTTTGTAATTTCGAATAGTTAGAAAAACTATTGAATATATTACTAGGAATAAAAATAGAGAAAAGGATAAAACGTAAAAAATAAAAATGGTCTTTTTTAACTTTAGCCTATCCTCAAATCTGCATCAAAAAAAAAAAAAAAAAAAAAAAAAAATATATATATATATAAACACATACATATAAATATATAATCACACGCATGGTGTATGTGGTGTATTTTTTATTTCTATTTCTTTTTTTTTTTTTTTTTTTTTTTTACTTGTTTATTATTAATATGGAATCTGCAAAATAGTATAGGGCATTTATGAGGGCAGTGATTTCGTTGCGTTCAAGTGAGCCAATATGTTCGTCACTCACTCCTTCCTAAAAAAAATAAAAAATAAAATGATATACATATATATATGAATCACACATATACATATATATATATATATATATATATACAATATATTATCTGCTTTCTTACCACGAGTGCTATTTGCAATGCTGTTGTTTTCAACTTTCCATGCAATCTACACTTGACACATGGAACACAATCTAGAATATTGGTTATATTCATAAACTTTGATAATATATCTTTGCCGTGTTGAGGAAAAAGTGGTTCCAGAAATTCTTTCGAAGAACATGAATGATAGAAATTTTCTAATAGGTCATCTAACAGTCTCACTGCTTCTTTATCATTCTGTTCATATCCTAAAAAATAAAACAAAACAAAAAAATACATACATACATAAATATATATATATGTATGTATGTTTATCTATTTATTTATTTTATTTTAGACGAACCTGAATTACATTTACATTGCTTAAATAACGACTTAAGACGACACATAGACCTTAACAGGATGGCAAATGTGAAATATAAGTTTTCTATTCTCTCTGGATATAATCCTATTTTTTCTTTAAAAAATGTCACACTATAATCATAATTTAGATTTTTAAGATAATCATTATTAAATTTATTATTCATCTGGATTTCACCAAATACAAAATCGTTCTTTAAATAAAAATATTCTGATGATAAAACAGCTATATTAGATTGCATCCCAGAAATTATTTTATAGAAACTGTTCATTTCTTCACACTCACTTTTTTCATTCTGAAAACAATTTTCTTTGTAAATCATATTCCTTTAGAGGGATCAAAAAAAATAAAAAATAAAAAATAAAAAAAAATAATAAATTTCAACATATATAATATTATATGTATATAATATATATATATATAATATGTGTATATAACATTTTTATAATATGTTTAAATTTTTTTTTTTATTTTTTTTTTTATTTTTTTTTATTTTTTTTTATTTTTTTTTTTTGTTTTTTTTTTTCTTTCTTACCATATATTTCTACCCTCATATGCTGTAAAAGATGGAGAATTATAAACGAGGTCCACATAAGATATAAATCCTTCATTTGAAGGTGCATAAATTCCTAATATATCTTTATACAATTTACTTTCTATAAATGTTTTTTTGAGATCTTCATTTGTCATTTTATTTTCTATAATTTCAATTTCGTTTGTTCTAAAATTATATGGTATTTCATCTTGTTCACATTCACAAACACTACATTTTTTTATTTCTTTACATTTCTCATTACCTTTTAAAAAAGCTTTACATGATAAATGTAAATTAACTTTGAATACTCTAAAATAATCTTTTTGTTTTAATTCTTTTAATATAGGATATACTCTGTATGCATCTTTTTCTATATCTCTTACATGTAAACCTAATAATTTTTCATTGTTTATATAACTTTGGGGGTACTGCACTTCAAAAATATTAAAATACAATAAAATATTTTCAAACTTATTTCTTATATTATCACTAATATATATATAACTTATTTTCTTCCCCTTTAAAAATATAATAGCATATGTTATTAGGGATAATATTAAAGGTATTAACAAAATTCGCATTTTATCAAAATAAAAATAAATAAAAAAAAAAAAAATAAAATCAAATAACAAAATGAAGAACTTATTAACAATCTATAAATGATATGTTCCTATTGTATAAAACATAAATGTGTATATTTATAAAAATTTTTAAAATGTATAACCATACATATATATATATATATATGACTATTACTTGGAACACATCAAAAAAACATAAAATGGTATATAATGAAAAATAACCATATATATAAATATAAAAAAATAAATATAAATATATATAAATATATATATATATATATATGTGAATATATAAATGTAGCTGTTTATTTTGTGATCATATTTATTTTACAAATATATTGATATTAATATATATATATTATATATTTATATGTATATACTTTTGTTTGCTCGCATATTATTTCATATATGTTTTATTTTATTTTCCTTTTTGTCTTCTCTTTTATATATACAATTGTTTTACATTGTATAAATATATTATTGTCATTATTTGTAACTGTATTTGTTTTCTTTAATTTTTTTGAAAAAAGGGAAAAACAATCAAGATCATATTTATAATACATACATAATATCAAATACAAAATAAGAACATTAAAATATAATATATATAAAAATATAATATATATAAAAATATATTTTACATTTATAACGTACAAAAAAAAAAAAAAAAAATATATGTATATAACATATATGTTAACATTTTTCTGTTATATTTTCATTTTTATCATGTATTAGTTTATATATATATAAAATTAATAGATTGTATATATTTATTTTTTTTACTTTAATATTATTATCTAAACTTAATAAATAATATCCAATATTTTATAATATATTTCTTTAATTTTTTATTTTCTTTTTATTAAATAACTATATAAAAAAGGCTTACCAATATTTTTTTACAAGACAATAATTCTTTTTTTTAATATAGAAAAAATAAATAAATAAACAAACCTTTGTTTTTTAAAATTATCATTTTAAATGTAAAATTTAAAAAAATAATCAATTATCATATATATAAATATAATTATTTTTATATATATATATAATTTTCTCTTTTTAATTAAAATTTTTTATTATACTACTAGCCCAAAAAAAAAAAAAAAAAAAAAAATAAAAAAAGAAATAAATAAAAAATAAATAAGAAATAAATAAGAAATAAATAAGAAATAAATAAGAAAACAAATATATAAACTATAACATATGAAAAGTAATATTATTTTATGATATCTGGTATTTACAAGAATAAGACATATATATATATATATATATATATATAAAATATATGTATAATATATATATGTGTGAAAACAAAAAAAAAAAGAAATATGTGAAAATACCAAAAAAAAAAAAACAAACTTAAAACAAAATTATGTATATTTTAAAAATATTTTGTATACAAACAATATAAGCATAATGGGAAAAATCAAACCCCAAAAAAAAAAAAAAAAAAAAAAAAAATTAATATATAAAAATATATTATATATATATAATATTACATATATATATATATCTTTTCAATTTTATTTTATTTTTTTTTTTTTTGTTTGTTTGTTTCGTAAAAGTACAAAAACAAACATATTTCTAAACAGTGTACTACTAATATATATATATATATTCTTAATTAGATAAAACAAAAAATATGATGGATGGAAAGAAAAAGAAACATTGAACATTTAAGCATATCAATAAGAATAAACACATAATTCGTTTATATATTATATATTATATATATATATATTATATAAGTTTTTATTTATTTTATGATAAAAACTACTATATATATTTATAACCACGAAAAAATGTGAATATATAAATATTTTTTTTTTTATTATATAAAACATATATATATATATATATATATATATTATATATGGTATATTTTTATATATATATTTTTTTTTTCTTATACCCAAAATTGATAAAAATAAAAAAAAAAAATAAAATAAAAAAAATTTACAATTTAAAATTTAAAATATATTATATATATATACAAGTAAAAATGAAGAAATATATATATATAATGATTATTATATATTATTATATCTAAAAATGAAATATATATAATATAATTATATATATATTATATATATATATAATATATCAGAATGGTTTAAAAAAGAGAAGGGTTTATTCCTTATAAATAATAATATTATATAATATATACATATAATTGTACATATAATTTTTTATTTTTTTTTTTTTTTTTTTTTTTTTTTTTTACGAGTAGGATAATAAAAAATTTTAATTAAAAAGAGAAAAATATATATATATATATATATATATATATATAAATAATTATATTTATATATATGATAATTGATTATTTTTTTAAATTTTACATTTAAAATGATAATTTTAAAAAACAAATGTTTGTTTATTTATTTATTTTTTCTATATTAAAAAAAAGAATTATTGTCTTGTAAAAAAATATTGGTAAGCCTTTTTTATATAGTTATTTAATAAAAAGAAAATAAAAAATTAAAGAAATATATTATAAAATATTGGATATTATTTATTAAGTTTAGATAATAATATTAAAGTAAAAAAAATAAATATATACAATCTATTAATTTTATATATATATAAACTAATACATGATAAAAATGAAAATATAACAGAAAAATGTTAACGTATATGTTATATACATATATTTTTTTTTTTTTTTTCATCATATTAACATCTGTTCAATTAAATCTTTAAGCTCAGTAATTTGTGTTTCTAGTGGTGATCCATCTTTTGTGACTATAGATGTTGCAATTACAGATCGTGAAATGCCACAAGCTCGTCCCAGGGCCATTTTGCTTCTTACATAAACATAAGGAGTATTCTAAAAAGAAATAAA
>NC_031491.1:789438-799438 GCF_001602025.1 Plasmodium gaboni | reverse complement strand
ATTGATGAGATATAGATAATAATAAAAAAGGTGCATTTTTTTTAAATTTGACTTTAATATATAATTCACATTTTTCATATATATCATTTTTTTTGATTAGATCTATTTTTCCATAAAATTCTGGATTAATAAAATTCATAAATTTTTCAAAATTATAATTTAAAAAAATAATATATTCATTAATTTGATTTGACCATTGTGGTAATATAAATTGTATTTGTTTATCATTTTCTAATATATTTAATTTTAAATTAGATATTTCATTTTTTTTATTTTGAACATTTTGTTTATGTCTTTGTATTGATAATAATAATATATTATATTTTTCTTCAGATTTATTATTATCTAGATTATTATATATTTTTTCTTGAATTATACATTCTTTTAATTTATTTTCCACTTGTTCTAAATTGAAAGGAATTGAATCTAATGTATTGATTTCTTCTTGATTTAATTCATTTTTTTGTATTTTTAATAACCCTTCTAATTCATTTATATCATATATATAAGAATTTAATTTATTTTTTTCTAGTTCAATACTATTTTTTAAATTTTCATGTTTTTCTTCATTTTCTATATTTTCATTTTTTATTATTGATAAATATTTTTTCCATTGATTCAATTTATGATACATAACAAATAATTCTTTATCATATATACAATGTTCTTTTAAAATATGGAAATATTCTTCACATATATCTATTTTTTTATTATTTATTAAATTAATATTTTTAAGAATCATATTTTTTTTTTCTTCAATAATATTTTCACCTTTCATATATTTATTTAAATTTTCATCAATATTTATTAATTCATTTTTTAATAATGTATATTTCTTTTTTTTAATATTCATTTCGTTCCTTTCTAATATTATTTTATTGTATTCATCATTTTTTTCTTTTTTCTTTTTTTCAAATTCTGAAAATTTTATTTCTAAGTCTTCAACTTCTTTCTCACACTTTTCTTTTCTTTCCATCAAATTAACTATATCTTTTTTTACATCCTTATTTATACAATATAATATTTTACATCTTTTTTCTATATGTGAAAAATTTTCTATAAATATATTCTTATCATATGTACTTATGCGATATCGGTGTATATTATCTTCACAAAAATAAAATAAACTCCTAACATCTTCATTTAATTGTTTTGATATTTCTTTAATCATAAAATTATTAAATTCATTAATTTCTTTTGTGCTCTTATTTTTTAATGTATCTCCTTTAACAATAAATGATATATGTATAGGTATTATGTTGATAAGACTATTTTTTATAACATCTGGACTATCAAAAAGTTCATATAAAAAATATTCCACACCTCTTTCTTTCATCTCATTAGTGACACGACAAAACTTGGGAGATACAAAATTAGTATTGTCATTATTACTATTTATTTTATTATTATTATGATCAACATATTTATCATTTGTTGTTATAACAGATAATTTATATTTTTTATATAACACTTCCAACAATTCCTTGTTGTCTTTTTGAATTAATAGAAAACTATTAAAATATTTTTTTAAAAAATATTCTAAAATATAATCATATTGTGGTTTTATACATTTTATATATTTACATAAAGGACCATATATTATATTTTGTTTTGATAATTCATCAACAATTTCATCATTAAATTCATTTATATTATGTATTTTAGTTTGATCATATTTTCTTTTTAAATTTTCTATATATTCCTTATTTAATAAATTATACGTTTCTACAATATTTTTAATATTTTTTTTATAATTTAATATTCGTTCTCTTAATGTAAATTCAATACTATTCAGAAATTTTTCTTCTTGTATATTTTCATAATTTTTTCTTTTTTTTAATTTATCTAATATAGATTTATATTCTGATTGTATGTTATATTTTTTCATTAATAATTTTTTATTTTCATCAGATATTTTTTTTAACTCATTTTGTAATTCTTTTTCTTTTATATCATCATATGGATTATCATCATTTAATAATGCACTCAAATTTTTTTTTTTTTTACTAATTTCACAATTATTATCATTCATTTTGTTGTCTTCTGTTGTTAATATTTTTTTATTTCGTTCCTCCTTTTTTTTATTAAAAAATTCTTCTAACTTGTATATCTCTTCTTTTATTTTTTTTTTCTTATTTTCTAATTCTTTTATACACTCTTTATTTTCATATATATTCTGAACTGTGTCATCCATAATTTTTTCTTCTTTAATTATTTGTTTTTCCATGTCTTCTAATGTTAAATTTAATTTCATATATTTATTAAGTGATTCTTTTATAATTATTTTTTTCGAGCTATATTCTAAGGTTAAATTATTTATAACTTTATGACATTTCTCTAGTTCAGACAAATAATATTTCAGTGTATTAAAATGTGTATCTTTTTCTTTAATCAAAGATTCTATATGTTCCTTTATATTTATAACTTGTTTCTTCTTGTGTTCAATTAGAAGCAAAGATTTTTTTACTCTATATAACTTCATTGTAGATAATAACATTCTTAAATTTTCATATTTCTTTTTTTTAGTTTCTAAATCACTTATAATTTTTTCTTCTTGTAGTATTTCATGTTCATATGTTTGAATTTTAATTTCTCCACTTTTTTTTTCTTCAATTTTTTTTTTTAAATAATTATAATCATCTAATAATTTTTTATCAATAGCTAATAAGGTACATTCAAATAATTCTTCTGGATTTAATCTAGAAAATTTACTAACATTTTCTTGAGGCATAAATGTAATTAAATTATCTAAATTTAAATTGAAGTCTTTTTGAATTCTTTCAATTTTTTCATAATTTTCTTTTTTATTATTAACAAACCAAAAACTTTCCACTTTATTATTTATAATATTCATAATTCTTTTTATACATATAAAATTTTTCTCATCATCACATTTTAAGGTAATTTCTATATAACTCTTCTTTTCACCTTTCTTTATAAAATTTATTAATTCTTTATTTCGAGATAATATATTACTATTATATCCTAAACCAAAAACCAAAGCACAAGCGATCGAAGATTTACCACTTGCATTTGCAGCAGCTATTAAATTTATGCCTTTATTAGCTTTTAGAGTTACGGGCCCACTAAATACCATCCAATTATATAAGGTCATTTCTATGATAGCACCTTTTTTTAAATTTTTAAAATATTCTTTATCATAACCATCAACATCATCCATAAATATAACATCATCTTGCTTTTTATCATGAATATTTTTATTTTGGTGATTCATATTTTTTCCTTTCTTTTCTTTTGTTTCTTTATCCACTTTTATTGTAACATTCTTCGTATTCTTATTTTCTTCTTTAAGTGTTAAATCCTTTACATTCATATCTCCCCCATCACACGTACTTCTTTTTTTACGACTTTCATTTTCGACGGTTGTTAACTTCCTTTTATTTGAATTTCTCATTCTGTTCCAAGTTATATCATTTTCTTCATTTTTACTTTTTTTTTTATCATAAACAAGTGAATACACACACACACATATATATATATATATATATGTATATATGTATGTTTACTTGTGAAAGTAAATATATAAAAAAATAATAGTATATGTGTCCAAATATATAATGATATATAATAAAAATTAATTTCGTATGAACCAAAATAATCTTATCACAATTTTTAAAATTAAAAACGAAAAATAAATATAAAAATAAAAATAAATAAATTATATTATATTATATTATATAATATAATATTATATTATATTATATTATATTATATAATATTATATTATGATTTGTTCATTTAAATTCTCACTGAATGGTTATTTACCTTTTATTTTTATTTTTTTAAACATTTATACAATTATATAATTTTCACCTTTATGATTATATACTTATTTTTAAATAAAGAATTAAAATTAATGAATAAATATTCCTATGTCAATTCATGTGTCAACATAAAAAAAAAAATGATTATTATGAATTTTTTTATTGTTATTTTACTTTTTTTTTTTAAATTATAATGAATAAAATATAAAGTTTTACAAACAAAAATAATAATGTAAAGTTTTATGATTTAAAAAAAGAAGAAAAAGAAATAGGTAAAATATAGTTATTGAATAATTCTTTATTAAAAATATTCTTTTTTGTTGAACACCATAATATAACATATATATATATATATATATATATAATAATAGTATAAATAAATAATAAATTATATGTATATATTATATATATATTATATATATATTATATATATTTATATAATATCATTACATTGTATTATTTATTTTTTTACTTCTTCGAATTGTTATTATTTTGTCATTTCACTTTCTTTTAAAGGTCCCAAAATATGGGTTTTACGGTTGATCGTTTTGATTTTTTCAATCTTAAATTATTCAGTTTAATTAAATTTTTGTTATGCAACCTACGAAATCGATGGTAATCTTGAGCAGTGGCATTTTCAATATCCTAAAAAAAAAAAAATATATATATATATATATACATATATACATATACATATTATACACATATTACTATTCATCAAAGGGTTACTAAATTTTAAGATTTTTCTTTCACTAATTTATTTATATAAATATTACCTTTCCATATAAAAACATTAAAGCAAGCTCTCCATAACTTTTTAAAGGCTTTTCCAATTTCCATAACCATTTTGGATATGCGTGATCTGGTAATATTTCATGATCTTCATTTACAGTATTGTATATATTAAAAATATGAGCTTTCTCACTACTTTCAGTTGTACTACCTGATGCTGTATCTTTTTTATCTTGTCCTTTTTTCCCAGGTTTTACCTTTGGAGCTAAGTTACGTTTACTTACAAAAATTGTTCTTGAACATATTGAAAATATTACACCTTTATTATTAAAGGAAATAACATTTTTGTAATATGATAACATGGTTTTACTTTTTCATTTTTTTATCAATATTGTAAATTTATTTGTATATTTGTTATATTATAATTTATATATATATTTTTTTTTTTATCTTTGAAAAGAAATGTGCGCTATTTTTTTCTATCGCATAATATACATTACCTGTTTTTATTTCGCTTCATAATGCGTCGTTATAGCATGAAGAATAATATATACGTACATAATTATTTATTTAACAAAATGTTTTTAATTTATAAATTTTATATTTTCATTATAACAATGATATAATAATTATTCATTATACTTTTAAGATATAAAGTTTAATTTTAATTTTTTTAAATGTGTATAAACAAAATATTCAAATATGGTTGAAATGACAAATCAAATAAAAAATAATTCACAAAAAAAAAAAATAATAATAAAATAATAACATATATATGTGCACATACATAAATACATATATATATATATATATATATATATACATATAACATATAACTACATTTTGGTAAAATTCGAATTATATGAGGAACTTTCCAATATAACCTTAGGTAATACACTATATATATATTCCATTTTTTGAGCATCATTATGTAAGTTATTCCATATGCGATAAGATATGTGAATGACTTTATAGCCCATTTGTGATAAAAATTTATGTCTCCATTTTGATAAGGTAGTTAAACTTTCTGAATTGAAATAATATTGAAAATGAGCATTCAATTCTATTATATAATTTGATGAAGGATGATATATATCAACCATAAACGGTCCACAATTTATTGAGTTCAGGTGTTCTATATTTAGCTTGTTTAAAATATCACTAACTTCTTTATGTAACGTACAGGTATAACCACCACATATCTTGTTTCCTATTTTGACATTTTTGTTATTATCAAAATTTTTATTGTCATCATCTGAATTGTCATTATCTGAATCGTCATCATCGGAATCGTCATCATCTGAATCGTCATCATCTGAATCGTCATCATCTGAATCGTCACCATATGAACCATCACCATATGAATCATCATCACCTGAATTGTAACCCCCCAAATTAGCTTCACCCTTTTCATTTCCCACTTGGCCACCCCTTGACAATGTTCTCATACTTTTCTTATGTTTCTTCTTATTTATTTTTTTCAAATTTCTATCTTGAGAATAATACTGTAAAAATGACTTCTGTTCCTGAGTCAAATTATTGTATATAGAACTATGAAATAATACAATATATAAATATAACATTTGTAAGTTTCGCGTATAATAATTAAAATATTCTTTGTAAAATGTAGCGCGCGATATAAATTTGATAATCATGTCTTCATTAAAAAATTCTAGAAAGGTTATAGCTTTTATTGCTTTTAGATTTCTTCCACTAAAATTATTTAATCTTTCATTTAGTGTTATTTGTAAAGCTTTACTATACACATTACTTGCTAATCCTAATTTGGATATAGAATTAGCTGATTTTATGAGGAAATTATTTCTTAAGATGGACCAGCATAAGGTCATATTTTTTAAAGCATAAATTAAATTAAAATCATTCCATTTTAATCTTGAACAACTTTGAAAAAGATATACATAATGTTTTGGTTTCATATCATTTTCTCTTTTAAATATTTCACAAAATATATCATTTAACATTTTTTTGTTAATAATTTTAACAGAAGCTATAGTTTGTAAATATCTAAGAAGACTACGTACATGTACTATGGGCGATAAATGTATGACTCTATTCATAAAACATAACCATAATTCAACATCAATATTTTTTCCTTTCCTAACTAGTCTTGCCTCATTCATCATTAGAAATCTTAAATCTCTAGCTTTAACAGTATTGATTGTATTAGTATCAGGTGTAGAATAATTATTATCATACCAATATTTTCTAGGAGAAATTCTAATTTTTTTTTCTTTATTTTGGTTATCATTTATGGATATACTATTTTCTAATAATTCGTTATTTATATTATGATTATTATTATATTTTTTTAATTGTTTTAATAATTGTTGATCATTTTTATTTAATTGTTTTTCATTAATTTTATCTAGACTCCTCTCTCTATCTTTTAAAAAAGATTTATAAAAAGAATTTTCTTTCATTCCATAAACACCTTTTTTTTCAAAAGGATTAGGCATATACCAAAAAGTGTCTATATCTTTTTTTTTCTTTTCTTTATCTTTTTCTTCTTTTAAATGATCAATACTTTCCATATTTAAATTTATTGGCTTAGTTCCTTTTTTTAATAAATCTTTTAAATTTAATTTATCATCATTTTGTTTATATTTGTCTTTATTCAATAATTTTTTATATTCATGTGGTTTTAATAAATTTCCATTTCTTTTATTATTATTATTATTATGTAGTTCTTTAAGTATATTCTTAAAGTATTTATTATTATCATCATCATCTTCGCATTTTAAATTATCTTTTGTATTATTTTTTTCATATTCTTTATTTAAACATGTGGAAATAACTTTATGAGGAACAGTAAAATCTTGTTCTTGTTTTAAATAAGAATTTTCCACTTTTGGCAACATCCATTTTTTATTTCTTTTCACCCAGCTTTTTCGCTTGGCTATTTTTATTTTCATACATTTGCTTAAAAATCTTACATTTGTTAAAAGCATATTTTAAAAATCATTAACCGTGTGTTTAAATGTATATATATATATATATATATATATATATATATGTTTTTATTTTATTTTATTTTATTTTTTTTTAATTTTTTATCTTCTTCGTTTTCTTTTTATGGAAACATCATAATATAACACAAAATAAATATGGATACTTGGAATAAACGTATGTTTAATTTATTTATTTATTTTACACTTTATAATGAGACATTTTTACACAGTAAAATTAAATATGACAAAATTGTATTATTGACCACCATAATTATTATATAATATATATATATATATATATTTATTTATTTATATAATAAATATAATTCTATAATTGAGAATTATATGGTAAATTATTTAATTTTTTTTTTTTTTTTTTAATTTATTATTTTATATAAATAAATTTATTTTTTTTATTAATGTTTTTTTTTTTTTTTAATTTTGTATAATATATATGTGAATATATAATATTATAGGAAATTAATGACCACATATATGTTGATATATATGTATATATAAAACGCTATTAGGGTATATAATTTAATTTACCTTTATATTATATATATATATATAAATATATATATATATATAAATATATATAGTCTATTTTGTAACCTTTTTTCATATAAATACGCTAAAAAATATTTTATACAATAATAAATATATTAATATATTAATATATATAAATATATAATTTATATTTATTTATTCATTTTATTATTGACCTTTAAACCTTGAGACCATATAAATATTTATTTGTATGTTTATAATGAAATATCCAATGCACTTTCACATGTAATATTTATCATATATGTACATATAATTATATTTATATTTTTTTTTTTTATATCCACGTATTTTATTTATGTATACCATAAAAAATATATATATAATGTACATTTTTATTAAAATATTATTAAAAAATTTTACATATATATATATATATTCTCTAAATTTTTTTTTTATATTTTATATATTTTCATTCTTTTATATACATTTAAAAAAGAAAAAATATATATGTATATTATATTATATATATATATATTTATTTATTTATATTCCTGTTTTTAAAATTTTTTTTTTTTTATTATTAATTTATCGTTCATATTTATACATTTATTTTATATATGAAAATATAACTTATTTTTTTTTATTTTTCAATTTTAAAAAACAAGCCTATGCCATAATACATATATATTATATATATATATAATTTATATTTTATTTATGTATTTATTGTATATTTTTTATAGATATGTTTGATCTATACATATAATATTATTTATATATATGTGATCATTAATAGTGACTTATAAAAAAATAATATATATTAAAAAGAATGTAATATAAAGTATATGTTTATATATTTATATAAATAAAGTTAATGTTGTAATTATACTAATTATATTTAAAAAATAAATAAAACTCAACCTTCCTCCCAACCACAAAAAAAAAAAAAAAAAAAAAAAAATATATATATATATATATATATATATGATATATTTGAGAATACTGACCTATTTATGTTCATGAATTATCTATTTTTGTAACTTTTATTATATGGTTATATATATTTTATGTAAAGGAAAAAGTGCCATAAATTAATTAGAAAGAAAAAAAAAAAAAAAAAAAAAAAAAAAAAACTGTATATATTATATATATATATATATATTTATTTATTTTGTATGTATTATAAACGTATATATTATTTGAACTTGTTATTTTGTTTTCTGTTGTGCGTATTGAACTTTTGTTTAAAGAGAAAGGAAAAAAAAACATTGAATTTTATTTATTAATCCATCAGACACATGTTTCATGTTTTAATTTCCAATTAACCATTATTAAATATACGTATATAATAACAAATAAAAAAATATATACATATATAATATATATATATATATATATATTTATAATTATGTTATTTTTATTATAATAATTATATATATATATAATGAACAATCATAATAAAAAAAAATAAAATAAATAAATGAAATAATAAAGATTAAACATACACTTATATATACAGTGTTTATATATATATATATATAATCGTTATTTGTTTTTTTCTTTGCCTGTTTATTTTATGTTATTAAGATATATTCATACATATAAATGTTAAAGAAAACCAATGTATGTGTGTTTACATTTTGTTTTATTTATAAATATATTTTCCGGTAAAATTATGTGTACATAAAAAGAAAATTTTTTTTTTTTTTTTTGTGTTTTCTCTTTATTTTTGCTTCATTTATTTATTTTTTTTTTTTTTATTTATATATGTATATATTTTTTATTTTATTTTATTTTTTTTTTTTTTGATTTTTTTTTTTTTTTTTTGTGTGTTCATAAAAAATTGAAAAAATGTAATAAAAATAACATTTCCTTTTTTTTATCCTTTTTTTTTTTTTTTTTTTTTTTTTTTTTGGGTTTAAAAAAAAAAAATTTTTTAAATTATAAAAAAAAAAAAAAAAAAAAAAAAAAAAAAAAAAAATATATATATATATATATATATAT
>NC_031491.1:707038-789146 GCF_001602025.1 Plasmodium gaboni | reverse complement strand
TTTTTTTAAAAGATATACATTTTTTTTATGTTCGTTTTATTTATTATATGTAACATGTTCATCCAACAATAATAATAACAATAATAATAATAATAATAGAAACAACAATAATAATAACAATAATAATAGCAATAACAATAACAGTAATAATGGCAATAATGTTATACTCAATGATGCTATGAAAAATATGCCTGGTGCAGGCTCTTTAAATAATATGGAAGACCTTTTATCTTATATGAAAGAACACTCAAATAAGAAATTTGATAATCATATGGAACTATATAATAATTTAATGAATGAAAATAATAAAATAGGTAAGAATGATGTATATATGCAAAAATTGATGGATATTTTAAAACAATATAATAATTTAAATAAGAATAATAATGTACCATCAGGTAATAATCCAAATGATCCAAAAACTAACCATGCAAATAATATTATTGATAATTTGAATGAAGAGAATTATATGGAAAAAATTGAAAAGTTATTAACAAATATGAACAATCCATCGAAAAATAATAGTAATAATAATAATAATAGTAATAATAATAATAATAATAATAATAATAATAATAATAATAATAATAATAATAATAATAATAATAGTAATAATAATAATAGTGCAAAGACAGCAAATCCAATGGAGCAATTAACCAATTTATTTTCTCACATAAATGATAATGCCCATCATGACGAAAAGGGGGATAGTCATCCATTAGAACATATAATGAACCTTCTTGGTCATGGACATCATGATGGTGATAATAAAGGAGGAGGCAACCCACTCCAACAGTTAGCATCCCTACTTAGTCATGAACATCATGATGATGATGGCAAGGGGGAGAATAACGCAATGGAATATTTAAAAAAGATATTTGGTAATTTACAAGGTAATAATCCGAATGGTATTAATGGAAAGAATATGGGAAACCTTCAGTCCATTTTAAACAATTTATTGAATAGTGAACAATATAAAAAGTCTCCATATACATTAGATAAAACAGTAAGTAGCGGTTTTGGATCTCGTTCAAAAGAATCTATGTTATTAGAATATCAGCATAATAAAAGTGAACAAGATATATTAAGAGAATTACAAGAGTTGATAAATAAGAATAAAATTAAGAATGTGAGTGAGAATAATGAGAAATTAAAACAATATTTTTCTATGTTAAAAGGAAAATATAATCCATATTCTTATGAAAGAAAAATATTGAATGATATAATAAATGAAGATGATATAAAGACAAAATATAATATTGATGATAATTTTGAAAAGAATTTAATAGTAAATGTACAAAATGATAATATGGAATATGATGTTGAAATAAATAATGAAGAAAAAGAAAAGAAAACGGAAATGTTTGAAGATATAAATGAATTAGATGATAAAGATGCATTAAGTAGTGGATCTCTTAATAGTAGTTTAATGAGAAAAAATAAAACTGAGAATGAAAAATTATTAAGAGGTCTTACAACAAATATAAATGATGATAATGATAATTTACATGAATGTAATTGTAATAATAAATTAAATAATTGTGTATTATCATATATAAATTATAATAATTTAGAATATATGTTACAAAGTTTAGATATAGATGTAAAAGGTTTAGTAAGAAAACATATGTTATTAAATAATAATAGTAATGATAATAATAATTTAATTTTTGAAAAAAATGAATCATTTCTTTTACCTTTACCACCATTAACAACCAAATCAAATGTTCAAAATACATCAAATTATATATTAAGAGTACCCCGTGTTTTATTTTTAGCTAGTCGAAAATCATTTTCCTCTTCATTTGATAGATCATTATTTCATATATATAATATAATGGATACTCAATTAAAATGGAATACATATTTATGGGGTTATGGTTTTAAATACTATCCAATATTTTTCCCAAAAAATTTACATACTTTATTACATAACCATGAAAAACAAATAGGTAGTGAGCCTTTTGATCTTATATTTGTTCATTCAAGTTTTGTATCAAATTATTATAACTATTATTTCTTTTTGAAGAATATGCCTAAAATTACAACACTTATTTTTATGAATGATGGTTGGGATAATAATGTAAAGAATATTTTTTTGAATTTATTTCCTCATATATTTTTTCAAAACCAAGTAAACATTTTTGAATTTAATCCTTTAAATAACATAGATACAGTAGCTGAGAAAAAAAAATTATTTCATAGTTTATGGAATAAAGTAACTAGTAGTACATCTTCTTCAAGTAGTAGTATGCATGACCATGTAATTAAAAATAAGCATAAAAAAAGGAAAAAAATGGAAACGAAGTCAAATAATGAGGATGATGTGGTAATACCTGGTGACAGTTCTTCTTCTCCACCTAACAACAACAATAATAATAATATTAATAAATATGATGAAGAGGATGATGAAGAAAATAAAACATTGTGGGCATTTTTACCACATGGGGTAAATCATTGTTGTTCTAGTCATTATAATAAATCATTTATTATGAAAGGTACCACTGATGATGATAATAATAATAATAATAATGAGGAGAAGGAGGGGGAAATGTTACAAACTGTTGTGAATCCTACCTTTTATTATGATCGTGCGAGAAAGTTAGAAAATCAACATACACCAGCTTATGAACTAAGTTATTCATTATTAGATTTATTTTTACCTGAATGCAGTTTTAATGAAAAGTATATTTTTAATAATATCAAAAGAGATATTGATATATTATACTTATATAGTACATCGAATAATTATAATGATTATCTTGTTCAGAAGATTATGGATTATATATATAATAATAATATGAATAATTTAAAAGATAGAATTCAAAAATACGAAGTAGATTTAAATTATTGGAAATTATGGGGATTACAAACAACACATAAACTTATAAAAAATAAAATGATTGATTTTACAAACATGTTACAAAGAAGTAAAGTATGTATTATAAGTTCTAAATTTGCAGGGATGTTGAATAAAATGGTTATTGATGCTTTGTTCCATGGTTGTGTTGTTATATCAGATAAAACACATAATAAAGATATAAATAAATTTATAGTTACAACAAAAATACCTTTTGAATATTATGAAATATCAGATCTTATATATAATAAAGAAAATATGACCTCATTAGCAAATGATCTTATTGATAAAATTAATACTACATTAGAAGAAGTTAATAGTGGAAAAAGAAATCAAATGAGAATCGATGCATTCAAAACCATCTTAAATACATATACATATAGTGCTGTTATATTAAATTGGATTATACCATCTATTTATTTTCATTATAATAAAGAAAAATATGAAATTAAAAATAATTATTTTGTTCTTCCACAATATTTTGAAAAAATTATATCCAAAAGTTTAAAAATTACAAGTGCAAAAAGAGAAAAAATTATTGCAAATATTGATTTGTCATTACAAGAAGATCTTGTTATGAATAATAATGAAGTCGTAGCATGGTGTATTATATGGTTTTTAATATTTTCAATAATACTTTTCTATATGCTAAAAAATAGTAGTCTTGTCACATTCTTGTTCAGACAACATAAATTACATAGATAGATAAATAATCATATATAAGTATAGTTCAAAATTCAAAAATATTTATAAGTATATATTTTATATATAATTTTTTTATTTATATATATTATAGGCTCATAAAATGTTTTCTTCACGAAGATCACATTTTTTTTTTTTATTTATTATAATACCTTAAAAAATGGTATATATTTTTACAATCCCCATCTTATGTATATATATATATATATATATTTGATTTTTTTTTATAATCATCTCATATTTATATATTAATTAGAAATTTTTATAGTTTATTTTTTATAAATATTTTTACACAGAAATTATATATATATATATATATATATATTTGACTTATTACATCGTTTGCGTTTTTTCATTATAAATTTTATTGCTAATTAATTTTTTTTTTTTATACAATACATATATATTATATATATATATATATATATATATATATATTTTATTGTGTATATATTTGTATCTTCATTTTTTCTTATTATTGCTTTTGTTTTTTTCTTTTTTTTCACCCTTTTATATTTTTAAATAATTTATAATATGAAAAACAAAAATATAACAACTTTTTAATTTTAATTTTCTCATTTTTAAAAAAAGATAATTATTAATATTAATCATATGATGATACGTAATTTTATTAAAAGTTATTTTATTTTATAACACATTTTTTTTTAATCATTTCAATGAAATAATTATATAGACATTATTATAATATAATATAATAATTATAATAATGAATATTTTATAACATAAAATAATATTCATTTTATTCATTTCGTTTCTATATATAATGCTTGGAAAAATATGTAAATATTTTGGTATACTAAAAATTTGTACGCATCACCATTATAATATATATATATTAATATAATTATAAGATTAATAAGTAGACAGAAAAAAAATTAAATTAAATTAAATTAAAAATATGTATATAATATATAGTCATTTATCCATTTTAATATAAAAAAAAAAAAAAAAAAAAGATTTAATATATATATGTATCTCCAATATGTATGCTCAAAAGAATAAAAATCAAAAATTCATTATTTTGAACATACAAGGTTTTTTTATTCTTCATATTTTTTCATAATAGACATATATATATAAATATATATATAATAAAATATATTTAACTTGTATTTTTATTTATTTATTTTTTTTTTTTTTTTTTTTTTTTTTTTTTTATTTTAATGGTTTATATTTAAATGTTTATATATATATATATATATAATAATACAAAAAAAACCAAATAAATGAAATTAGAAAAAAAAAAAAAAAAAAAAATAGATATGCATATATTTTTATATATATGTACATATTGCACATTAGTATTATATATATATATGTATGTATGTATGTATATGTTAATATACATATTTAAAAAATTAATTCTATATAAGGTTTTATTCAGCTCGATAAAATAAAATATATTATATATATTATATATATATATTTCCTTTAATTATCAATGTATTAAAAATAAAGTGTGTACATACACTTTTTTATATATTAATTTTGAAAGAATAAACTATTTATTCACATTTAAAATATCGTTAATTATATAAAATATATATATATATATATATTTTGTATATCAGCTATTATTGTTTTATATTTATTACTTTGCACATATTTTACTTGATTTTTTAAAATAACTATAAATGATGCTTATACTTTCAATTCTAAAATTTTTCCAATGGCTATTGTTTTTCCTTGATCTCTTAAGGTGAATCTACCAAGTTGTGGTAGATTATCATATACTTCAACACATACAGGATTTGATAGTAAAAAGTGTGCAGTTACAATACAATCACTTTTAATAAATTTTGGTTTTGTTTTTTTTTTCTTTGATTTTTTATCAATAACTTCTAACATTTCAACAAATTGTATTTCTTCACAAGCAGTATGTGCATGGAAAATACAAAAATATCCAGCTGTTATAATAGGTTTATGTTCAAGTAATTCAACAATTGCAACCCTACCTATAAATTCATGTACAACTGAACATAAATTAATTGAATCACATAAAACAAAACCCTTACTAATTTGATCTTCTTCAACACCAAATAATCTTACACGAACATTCTCTCCAGGTTTAGCATATGGAACTTCATCATCTTCTAAAAATACATTCATAACTTTTACTTTTACTTTATTCGGCATTAAAGTACAATTCATATTATTACCATATAATGTCCCTGATTCAATTTTTCCAATTGCTATAATTCCATTATCTTTATATCCTTCTAATAAAGGAATTCTTAAAGGACCATTTTCATCCCAAGGGGGAGGTGGTAAAGAATTTAATATATTAAATAATGTTGGCTTTGATAAATCATACCAACTAGCTCGTGCGTCATATATTTTCGAATTTTTATCTGATACATGTTCAGATAAATTCTGACCAGTTAAACCAGATATAGGGACAAAAAATACATCCTTATTAATATTATATCCGCAAGATTTTATATATGGCGTTATTTTCTTTTGGATTTCTTCATATCTGCTTTCACTCCAATTGCACGTTGGATCGTCCATTTTATTAATTGCCACAATGAGTTGATTAATGCCTATATTGGGAAAAATAAAAAAAAAAATATATATATATATATATACACATATGTATGTATATCTTTTTATATTAACAACTTATACATATATAAATATATACACATATACATATATACATATACTTATATACATATATATATATATATATTTTTTTTTTATTTGGAATACCCAATGTTCTTGCCAACAAAGTGTGCTCTCTTGTTTGTCCTCCTCTCTCAAAACCTGTCTCAAATTCTCCCTTTCTTGCTGATATAATTAAAACACCAATATCTGCTTGCGCAGCACCACTAATCATATTTGGAATAAAATTTTTATGTCCAGGTGCATCAAGAATTGTAAATCTTCTATCTTTTGTTTCAAAGTGAGCCCTTCCAACTTCTACAGTTTTACCTTTCTGTCTTTCTTCTTCATTAATATCCATAATAAATGCTAAAAACCAACTTTCTCGACTTTTTTCTTTAGCCTCTCTTTCATATTTTTCAATAGTTCTATCATCAACATATCCCAATATATATAAAATATTACCACAAGCTGTTGATTTCCCTGCATCAACATGTCCAATAAAAATTATATTTAAGTGTGGTCTTGGATCTACTTCAGCCATTTTTATTTTTTTGTCTTCTACTTTTTCTTGTAATTCTTCGACGTCTTCTTTCATATTTTCATTATCATCATTCAAAACCAGTTTGCTTATTTTCTCTTCTATATCGTTAACATTCTCATCTTCTACACTTTCGGATCCATTTATATCTTCTTCATGCTCTTCTATTTTATCCAAATCATTATTAACATCATTGTTCATATTAATATTATTCTCGTCAGAAGTATTGTTCACGTTATTATTGTTTTCATCATCTTCCTCTGCCCCTGCTCCCTTATATTTCATTCCAGGATAATATGAAGGAGCATTTACATTGAAACTAAAAGGTTCATTCATCTATCACCAGGAAATTAAAATATATATATATATATAAAATATATATATAATATATATGTATATCTTTTATTTACATATAAATATAAACATATATATATTATATATATAAGTAATATATATATATATATATATATATATATTTTTTTTTTTATGTTTCCTTACTTTTTAAATATTAAATAAAACGAAGAAAGAAAGAAATAAAGAACCTACTTTCAAAATAGGAGTCAAATTAACAAATCAATTAGAACAAAAAAAAAAAAAAAAAAAAAAAAAAAAAAAAAAAAAAAAAAAAAAAAAAAAAAAAAAAAAAAAAAAAAAAAAAAAAAAAAAATTATACAAGCATAATATTATAAATAAAAACTTATAATTCCAACTATTAAAATGAGACTCTTCAATTCATTATAATATTCATTTATTATATTTTTTTATGATATCCTTTTTTTTTCTTTTTCTACTTTTTATAATTTATAAATTATATATATATATATAATATATATTTTTTTTTTTTACTTTATGATAAGAACTACATATTATTTTATCAATCCAAAAATATATAATAAAAAAAAGGGCTTTCCTGGGATATTTATTTATTGTTAGAAAGAAAGGAAAAAAAAAAAAAAAAAAAAAAAATGTATATAAATATATTGAAATATAATAAAATTATATTCTCTCTGAATTTTTCTACATGTTGAAAATTATAAAATTTTTTTTTTAAATAATATGATTAAATATAATCATACATATATATAATATAATATATATATAATATATATAATATATATATATATATATATATATATATATATATGCTTATATTTATTTATTAAAATATATATCTGTATACATGTAATAATATATATATTATTTTTATTATATATATATTATATATATATAATATATATGTATATTATTTATATGATTATACCCATTATATAATTTTTCATTCAAAGTCCTGTATGTCATTATTCATATTTGTATTTTCTTTTTTTCTCAATAATACGTACATAAATTTCTTCTAATAACGCAACGTAATATTATATAAAATTAATAACATTTTTGTTGATATATGAGTACACTCTAAATAATATTAAAATAGGAATAATATATAGGGAAAAAATAAAAAAAATAATATATATATAAATAAATAAATAAATACATATAAATATATACTAATTATATTATATATATATATATATATATATATATATATATTTTATATAAGATGCACCTTTTTTATGCTTTATTTCCATAAAATTAAGAATTTAATTATATATAATATTTAATATTATTATTTTATTTCATATATATATTTTTACAACTTTAAAAACATTAAAGATACTATTATAAATATATATTATATAGTAGTATATCTCTTCATATATATATAATATATTAATATATAATATATCGTATTTGAATAATTATCCCATAAGATAAATATATTATTAAAATGTATAAGTATCTGATATGGTCCTTATTCCTGTTGAAATTGAAAACTTGACTAATATTATAAAACTTAATTTTAAGCTTATCAGAATTTTTCAAATTATTAAAATACGCACATATATATATATATATATATATATAGATAAAATAATAAGGGGAAAGAAATATACATTACATATAATAATGTATAGAATGCTTTATGTGTATCCCTATATTATAATAACATAACCTTAAATATATATATATATATATTTTTTATTGAAGAAGGGATAAGACCTTACTTTTTGAATGTTTAAATATATACAAATAAATATTTATATTTCAACAAAAAAGCTAAGCATTATAATTTGCCAAAAATAAATATATAGATATAATATATATGTAATATTAAATATAAAAAAAAAAAAAAAAAAAAAAAATTATAATATATATAATATAATATAATATAATAATAAATAATTAGATATAACAATTCAAAATAGATAAATACATATATACATACACACATACAGATGTATCTATGTATGTATATACATATGTACACATATCCATATTCAATATACATAAAAAAAAAAAATATATATATCCCAATTTTTATAGGGTTAATATATAAAATATTTTATACAAATGATAATTAAAAAAAAAACAAGTATAATTAAAGAAGAAGATATGGAATCTAACATAAAGAATCTATGTATTAATGGAGATCTTGAATTATCTAAGGCAAGAATACTTTTATTTTTTTTTTTTAAAAAATATTGTGTTATACTTTCTAATCTTTCATATGTATCTGTAATTTTGAACCATTTCCATTTTAGTGCAGATCTTGAAATAATAGCACAACTTAAAGAATAAGAAAATTTTTCTAATTCTTCATTTGAGGGTTCAGAAGAAGTTAATTTTATATTTCTAAATTTTGTATTAAATAACATAACACCTGCACTTCCAAAGCGATTAAGTTGATTTTTAATACATAATAAACATATTTTGGATAATAAAATACAAGAATAATATTTAACAGTATTTGATATGTTATTATTACTATTATTATTATTATTACTATTATTACTATTATTATTGTTGTTGTCTATCAGTTCTGTCATGGTTGTTATATTTTTATACTGTTCGTAATAGTAAGAAATTAAATTAATATCTTCTTCTACTTCTATTTGATATAATAATTTTTTTAAGTCTTCAATTTTTTCTTTCCCTCCATTATTAGTATTATTACACAAAGCAACATCTTGTTCTTTGTTATCATTACTATATGTTATATTTGTACTATCTGTATGAACATTTGTATTATTTATAATATGAGAAGTTAAAAAATTGATTGGTATGTTTTCATCAAAAAGTGGAGAATGCAATCCCACAAAATTTGCATAATCTGTAAAAAGGGTTATGTTATATAAGAGTACTCTAAAATTGGCTATACATTTTAAATAGAAAACTTGATTACTTTTTTTTTGTTCTAATATTTTAACATGTATTCCATATAACTTTTTTTCATCATTTTTTTCTTTGCTTGATGTAATAGCAAAGGTACCTTCATTAGATATAAAATATATTAAATCTATAAACCGTTTATTATAAATATTGATATCAAAAACTTCTCCTGGGAAATATGGACCAAATATTAATGGTGCTTTAAATATTGGAATAATAGATGAATTATTAATAGCATTAATTCTTTCTTTTATTACTTTTTTTTCTTGTTCTAATTTCAAATTTTCAATTTCTTCTAATCTTTTTGAATATGTTAAAGGATATTTTTGTTTTATTAATTCTCCTAATAAAAGGTTAATATTCTTTTTATCACCCATATTAGATCTACATAATGGGCACAAATTTTTATATTCCTTTGCTTTCTCTATACAATCTCTACAAAAATTATGACCACATGGTATGGTAACTGGAACAATTAATAATTTCATACATATAGCACATTCAACTTCAGAAGGTATCTTCTCTTCATTATTTATGCATTCTTTTGCTTTTTTATTTTTTACATTCTTATCATTTTTATTCATATCTTTATCAATAGACCCATTAGTACAAGTATAAAAATCATCATCATTGTTATTATTATTATGATCATTACTATTCATATTATTATTACTATTCATATTATTATTACTATTATTATTCATATATTTATTATCATTCTCATCACATTTATCACTTTTGCCTTTTAAAAATCTTTTACGTAATACATTTTTTAAACTAAACTCTTGTTTACACAATGTTTCACATTCTTCGTCACCAGATTTTTTTTCTATATTATTATCTGGTTCAATTTTTTTATTACATAATGAATTAACAATATCCTCATTATGTGTTTTATTAATATATTTATTTTCTTCTTTAACCATATTATTTCTCACAATGTCATTTTTTATATCTTTAATTATTTTATCAGTCACTTTATTATTTATTTCATTATTTATTTCATTATTTATCTCATTATTTTTCTCATTATTTATCTCATTATTTATCTCATTTTTCATATAACCATTTTGTTTATTTGACAATTCTCCTAAATCATTTGCCATTATTTATATTTTTTTCATCGTTAAAATTTTTCTTTTTCTTTTTTTCTTTTTTTTTTTTATTACAATATGTAAATATTTCTTTTAATTCCTATTGTGACGATTATTTGACTTTTTAGTTTTATATATTTTTCATTAATTAATTGATATAAATATATCAATTTAATTTTATTATTTTTTTTCTTTTGTAAATATAACGTGAAAAATAAAAGAAAAATTAAATATTTATATAATTATAAAATTTTCCTCTTTTTTTTTTTTTTTTTTTAATAAAAATTAAAATATATTATATTATTATTATATATAATAAATTATATATTTTTATATGTACTTAAAAAATTCCAAATAATATATTATATATATAATATATATATGGTAATGTTCATATCATTATATACATATCATCATATATATTAAAAAAAAATTATATTTTATAAAAAAACAGTAAAAAAAAAAAAAAAAAAATGTAACTAAAAAAAAATAATATATATAAAATAAAAAAAAAATATATATATGAATTTTATTTATTTATATATATATATATATATATATATATATATATATATATACAAAAATATACTTTTATATATATATATATATTATATGTACATGAACATTTTATATATTTATTTATTTATGCACTATATATACTTAACATTATAAAATGAATATATTCAAAAAAAAATATGTCATTAAAAAAAATATATATATATTAATAAACTTTTTATTATATCAATATGGGGAAAAAATTAAAAATATTAAAAACTTTTTAATTTAATCGTCTTCAAGTAATTTAATATCTGTATAAATGGATGTCTCAAATAAAAATAGCTCCTACATATTAAAAAAAAAAAAATATATATATATATTTCCAAAAAATAATATAAAATATAGGATGTACATATATATAAGACATATATCCAAGTATGCAACAATTAATTTAATATATATATATATATATACATATATATGTGTGTGCTTAATTTTTTATATTTTACATTATAAACATGAACACGTAAGGATGAACATCCAAGTTCTGCAAAACATCCTTCGCAAGATTTTCTGTCAATAGAACATTGATAGGCTCCGATGTCTTTTAATTTATTTCCTAAAGGTTAAAATGGGAATATATATATATATATATATATATATATATATATTATATATATGTATAAATATTAGTAATTTTTCTTCATATATATATTTATTTATTTATTTATTTATTTATATTTATTTATTACCTGCGGCTATTTCCAAACCATTTATATTACAAAACGTGTTGTTCACTTTCCAACAATTTGAAAAGTCTATGCATGTTAAATCCTTAGAATACTTCAAAAATTGTCTCAAACAGAAGTTATCAACATTTTTCAAGTGTGATAGCTTAACCTTTTTCAAGTACTTTAATTTTTTTGGTATCTCCAAAATAGTACTATTAAGTATTTCAGGTGTTTTAGATATATCTAATACCTTTAATTTTGTTGAATTATTAATAACTACATTTAATAAATGATTAGATATATTTGTTTCTGACAAATTAAGGGCAAGTAAATTTTTGAAATATTGAAAGTAATTTGAAGAAGTATCATCAATAGGACATCCTTTAAAATTAAGTATCTTTAGATTATTAGCAATCATATATAAATGTGATATATCATCAAAATATTTGACATTAATTATTTCTAAAGCTATTAAATTATTTAAAACTGTATCTAATTGGATATTATCTTTTTTACTATTAAATAATACTTTTAATGAATCATTCGAATGGCAATTTGTTACATTTAATGAAGTAAGATTTCCCATATATAATTTTTTTAATGTACGTTTAAATTTTAAAGGATATATACCTTCATGACTAATTTTATAACAGTTACGTATATCTACAACTTCTAAATTTTTAAATCTATGTAATAAAAGTTTTAAGCTTGAATCAGATATTTTATTACAATTTTTTAAACATAATACTTTTAATGACGTTTGAAATTTTATATTATTAGAATTAGAAAAAACATGAAAATGATGAGATGTTAAATGAGAACATCCTGATAAGTCTAATATTTCAAGCTTCTCTGATAAATATATTGTTTTCATTATACTATCTGCTGATATAGAACTTTTTAAAGATTCATCATAAATTAATTTTATTCGTAAAGAACGTATAAGTGCACAACATCTTTTATTTAATAATAATAAATTTTTATTTTTTACAGATGATAAAATATATCTAAATACATCATCACCTAATCTTCCTAATATATCAAATTTATCGTTTTTATGAAACGTGTGTACTTTTTTATTTGGAGTGCAATTATATATTTTTTTTTTATGTTGTATATTTAAAGGTTTCACAGGTACACAAATATTTTTCTTCTTAATAACATTTGTTGTCTTAGTAATATTATTAGTACTGTAATGATTACCATTATTCGAACTAATATAATTTTTATTATTACAATCCATTTTTTCTACAATATTAGGTATTTGAATATTTTGTCCTGAGCTACTCATGTCATTATCATCTACATATTTTGTATTTATTATTGGACCAGCATGTGTTGTAATAGATGAAGTAGTTGATATTGTTGAAGTAGTAGATTTAATAGAAGTAGTATTCATAATTATATTTTTATCATTTAAAGTACTAATAGATTTAAAATTTCCTATATTATTTATTTTGTTCATTCTTCTAGATATATCATCATTTTCTATTTTATTATATATTATTTTATTATTCATAATAGTACTATTACTACTAAGGGGACTTTCATTATTACCACACAGAATCGAATTATTATTATTTAAAGTTAAATCATTACTATTAAGTGTATATGAATTATTATTACTAATACTAATACTAGTACTATTACTTTTGTTTCCCTCACTTTTTGAAAAAAATTCTCTATACGAATTATAACTTGGACAATTCACATTTTGATCTTTCTTCATCTTTTTTATTGATATTATATCATTTAACATACTATCATCCGTTTTTTCGGTTAATAATATATTATATTTACGTTTAAAACTATTAGATATATTTTCTATTTCATTTCTAATTTCATAATTTTGTTCTGTATTTTTAAATAACGTACCATTAGAATATGTAATATTCTTTTTATCATTTTCCATTATATTTCTTGGAGAAAAAAAATTCTCGATACTTTCATTTTCATCATAATTCATAGAATTATCATTTAAATTCAAACTACTATTCAAATCATCGTCATCTTTTTTATTATTACTATCATCTAATTTTGTAAATATAGACCATATGTTTTTTTTCTTTTCACTATCTATTATTAGCTTGCTCTTATTATCCATGATCATATTTCTCTTTCCTCTATTATCACCTGTTCTAAAAAGATTGCTAATAGTTAAATTTTCCGATTTATTTTTAATTTCCATACTGACGAGTATATGTATAAATAAATCAATAAATATAAATAAATAAATAAATATATATATATAATAACCTAAAATAATTACACACACATATAAAAATAAATAGAAACTAAAAAATAACTAAAAACTAAAAAATAAATAAAAACTAAAAAATAACTAAAAACTAAAAAATATAAATATATAAAGTATATCAAAAAGGATGAGATAAAACAACACCCTCATAAAATATCAAATGGATATTTTCAAACATTTACTTTTTTTTTCTATTTCTTTTTTACATACGCATTAATATGTTATGCATAATACGAACGCATAATATTATATTAATACATAAACAAATATATATGTAAATGAATATATATATATATATATATATATATATATATATATTTATATTTATATATATATATTTTTTTGTTGTTTTATTTATTTATTTATTTTTATATATTAAAATATCTTTATATGTACATATATATATAATATTATATATTTATTTGTATTACTCTCCCACAATTAACTTAGATGAATTAATTCAGAAGTCAGTATTAATAAGTAGAGAATTACTAGAATTTCTTTTCTTTAATATAAAAGAAAAAAAAATAAAATAAAATAATATATATATATACATATTATATTATAATAATATAAAAATGACACTATCTTTATACAATATCAATTATGATAATAATATAATTATATTTTTTTGTCGATTAATATACATGTGTGTACTTTTTTTTTTTTTTCTTTTTTTTTTGTTGTCCAATTTATAACATTAATAGAAGTATAAAATAGTGTTATTATAAACATGTTATATTTTTTAAAAAATATAATAAAATATGTTTCCTTTTCTTTTTTATTATTAATAGATAAAAAAAAAACGAAAAAGAAAAAAGAAAAGAAGAAACTAATTTGATATATAATATATATATATATAATGTTATTATATATATATTATATATATATGATGATTTAATATATCATGTTTTTATATATATAATATATATTATTTTTAATGTAATATTTTCATTAACAATATTTATTTATAAAATATATAAATATTACATTTTTTTTTTTTTTTTTAAATATAATATTATATAATATTCGCAAATTAATTTGAAAAAAAAAAAAAAAAAAAAGTACACATGTCATTTCATATTGTGTACTTTTTTTTAATTTATTATTTTATTTTTTAATTATTATTATATGACTGTCTTAAAACTTATAAAAGGTATTCTTAAATCTTAATTTAAAAAAAAATTATACATTATTTAAAATTCCAGAAAATTATCTGGAGGAATTTTTTTTTTTTTTTTATATATTAACTCATGTGTGTCTAATTATTAAATTAAAAAAATAATAATAAAATAAAAACCAATACGATATACACATATTATAATATATATATATATATATTATATTTTCTTCAAAAAAAAAAAAATAATAATAAATAAATAAATAAATAAATAATACACTATTATAAATACATAAATTTTTTATTTTTAAAGTTAAATCTAGTTTTAATATATATATATATATATAATATATATTATATGTATAATAAAAATAATAAGTCATTTTACTTATTAGTTTATGTTATAAATATATTTGTAAAAAAAAATAAAATATATATAATTCTTACATTTTATGTGAATCATATCGAAACTGGGAACAATATTAAATTATACCATCATTTTTTCATTTCATTATATGGTAAATATATATATATATATATATATATATATATATATATATGTGTGTGTGTGTGTGATCATATGAAATAAAAAAAAATGATATATAGATATATAGATATATTTATATATATATATATATACACTTTTGTCTAGTCCATTTTCATATGTGTTACTTTTAATTATGCCTTATTTTTCATGTTCTTTATTTGCACTATCATTTATTTGGGCAGAGTTTGCATCTGTTGAACTCCTTTTAGCCTCATTAATTTTATTATTACATGTATTTAGATTGCTTTGCTCATTTTGATTTTCATTATTTTGATCCGTTGTATTTTGTGATAAATTTTTGGTAGGATTTGAGATATCTTTATTTATTGATTCATATATAACATTTTCTTGTTTATTTATTGATATATCTTCTATTGAAGATGATATGTTATGTATATTTTTTTTATCATTAATATGTTCTTTTATTGGGGCACCACTATATGGTAATGGTATAACAGGTTCATCAATGGAATCATTATTTTCACATATAATATTATTTTCATGTATATTAAAAATTTGTTCTTTATTTTCTACCTCTTCTGTATTTTTTTCGTCTTGAATATGTAAAGGTGTATATCTTGGTATATTAAATGTACTAACACTAACATCTTGTAAATTTAAAATATTAATTTCTTCATTTTTATATATAAAAGAATTTTCATTTATTACAGCAGTGGGGTTTTTAACCCATATATGTTCTAAAGCTTCATTTGCTGAAATTCTTTTTTCTACATTTAATTCTAATAGTTTTGATATAAGATCTTTGGCTGATGAAGATATACTTTTCCATATATAATCTTTAAAATTTAATACATAATTTTTTTGTATATTCATTTCAGTATTTTTATTAATAGGGAAAGGTAATTTACCACTTAATAATAAATATAATATAATACCAATAGACCATGCATCTACTTTATGATTATAACCTTGTAAAGTAATAACTTCTGGTGCTACATATGCTAAGGTTCCACATGGTTCTTTTAATAATTCATTAGGAGCACATAATGTTGACAAACCAAAATCTGTTAATTTTATTTGAGCATCTCTTGATTTATCTGTAAGTAATATATTTTCTGGTTTAATATCTCTATGTATAATACCACATCTATGTAAATATGCTACTGTTTTTATTAATTGAGTTATAATTTTATTTGCATGAATTTCACTTAATCTTGTTTCTGCTAATAAAAAATCATATAATTCTCCCCCTTTTACTAATTCCATAGATATATATAAAGTTTCTTTTGTATTAATTATTTCTTTTAAGTATATAACATTTGGATGTCTTAATAATCTTAATATAGATATTTCACTTCTTAATAATTCTTTTTCATATATAGATACAGATCTTTTATCAATAACCTTAATGGCAAATTCAGAATTTGTTTGTTTATTTATACCTCTATAAACTGTTGAAAATTTACCTTGACCTAATTGCTCATGTAATTCATATAAATTATATAATGTATTTTGTTTTGTAGATGAATATAAAGCTTGTACCCATTCATCTCTTTCTTCTAATGTATTTACATATAAATTACGTTTCTGTACTTGTTTCGTACCTTTATGACATATAGAAAAACCATATTTATTAATATTATCATTCTTTGCAATTAATTCAACATAACATCCTTCTAAAAACATAAATCCTCTAGGTTTTAAATTCCTTTTTTTATCATAATAATATAATAAATTATCAAATAATATGTAATATCTAGCTTTAAACTGATGTAAATGCTTTCCTATTTTATATAATATACCTTCTTTAAGAGAATTCTTTTTTATCATATCTAAACATTTCTGGAAATCAAAATTACAATATATACAATTATAAAAATAGCAATGCTCACAATCACAATATTCACATTCCATTGCTATCTTATTATCATTAACACAAAATCTTGGATATCTACAATGACAATTGGGGCACATTAAAAATGGACCCTTACAATTAGGACATGAATATAAATTTATATCTTTTCCATGTTTTTTTGTTAAATCATATTTCTTTTTCTTCTTATTAGAATAATAAGAACTTTCCATATCATTACTTGAACTTTCTTCTTTTTTAAGACTATCCATTTTATTCAATGCACTTACATTACTATTTTTCTTTTTAATTGAGTCTTTATCGCTTATACTTTTTTGATTGTTTATTTTATCATTATTTGTTTCGTTCTTCTTTGTTTTATCATCATTTGTTTCGTTCTTCTTTGTTTTATCATCATTTGTTTCGTTCTTCTTTGCTTTATCATCATTTGTTTCGTTCTTCTTTGCTTTATCATCATTAACTTCATTCTTCTTTATCTTTTCATCATTAACTTCATTCTTCTTTATCTTTTCATCATTAACTTCATTCTTCTTTACCTTTTCATCATTAACTTCATTCTTCTTTTCCTTTTCATCATTAACTTCATTCTTCTTTTCCTTTTCATCATTTAAATCTCCTTTCTTTATATCTTCTTCAATTCCATCCTGATTCTTATTAAAAGATGCTCTCTTTTCTTCTACCTTATTGTGAAATATGGAACAACCGAGACTAATTTTTTCACTTTTTTTATAGGACAACCCAAACTTTTCTAATATATCCATTTTCTCTATATTTTGTAATTTCAATCCTGAAAAACTTTTTTTTTTATTTAATTTATTAATAAGAGTATTATTATCTTCTTTTTTTTCTATTTCTACGGTTTGTTCGTTTATATCTTTTTCATTTTGTTTAATATCTTCTTCATTGTTTTCATTATTTATTGTTAAGACATTTGTATTTGTTTTAGTTTGTTCTACTTTGTTACTAAAAACACCATTTTGGTTATATTCAAAACATGATATATCAGTTACTTGTTCTTCTGTTTTTTTAATTTCTTTATTGTTTTCATCCTTTTGCAATTCTTCTAAGAATAATTTATTAAATGGATATTTTTTTTGCCTTTGATAATTTAAAGATATATTTAAATTGTTCTTATTATTTTTCAAATAATTTCTACGAGCTTTCTGAAGTCTTTCTTTTTTCATCTGTAAATTTCTTTCTTTACAAACATCATTAATATTAAAACTAATTTTAGATGCTTGAATAAATTCAACAATTTCTTTTGAAAATATATCATTAAGTTGATTTGTTAATAAATTGAAATCACATTCATATCTATTCTTATTTTCTGTATTTTCTACATTTAATAAATCATTATTTAAATTAATCATATTATTATTAATAATAGTAGTATTATTATTATTATCTGAAATATCTTTTTTATTCATTTGTTCATTTCTATTTGTATTATGTTTATTCCTTTTAGCAATATCATTTTTCTTTTGTTCATTATTAATACCATTCACATCATTCATCCTATTAATAATAATATCCATATTAATATTACTTTTCATATCAACCTGAATATTTATTGGATCTTCTTTCATATTGTATGAACTTTTTTTCTGGTTAATTAAAATATTTTCCTCTTCAACAACATTCTTTTTATTATCATTTTGGAATTCTTGAATTGTTTGCGATTCATCAAAATTTTTATTATTATTATTATTATCTTCATTGTTTAATTCTTTTTTTTTGTTTGTACCATTTGATGACAATTTTAACAATTTTTCATCATATGACAAATCCAATACATTTTCAGAAAAATTATCTACATTTTTATTAATTTCATTATTTATTACCTTAGGTTTTCCTTTATCGTCTTCATATGAATTTTTTTCTTTCAATATATTATTATCCTTTGAATTTTCATTTTGATTTACATTTTGATTTACATTTTGATTTACATTTTGATTTACATTTTGATTTACATTTTGAATTACATTTTTATTTTTATTTTCATTTTCTATATTATGAATGCTCTTCTTATCATACTCTTGCAATTTTTTATGCATTTTATTATCCTCCTTCATATTATTCAATTCATCTTTTTCTTTTAAGGTTTTCTTTTTTTTCTCTTTCATATTTACAAATTGGCTCTTCAAATCTTCATGCTCACTTTCAAAGGAACTATTAACATTCTTCTTATCATGCTTATCTTTTTCATATTCTTTAATTTTATCTTTGTCAACAATAATTTCTTCTTCTGTTTTCACTTCACTAACAAAGCTAACTAATTTTGCATTATTTTCATTTTTTAGTTTTTTTTTATTTAGAGATGAGTCATTTTTATCCTTACTAAAATTATTTTTTATATATTCTTCATCCTCCTTTTCTATGTTATCCTTTTTATCTCCACCATCCTTTTTATCCTCTTTATCTTTATCTTTTTCTTTTTTATTCTCTTTATCTAATTCATCTTCTTCTTCATCATCATCATCTTCTTCCTTTATGTCCTCTTCCACATTCTTTGTATTTAAAAAGTTTACACACAGATCATCATTCACACAATCATAATCAGGAGCTTGAACTATAAAAAGTTGTCTTATTTTAAAATATAATTCTTCTGTAATAGCATCATCCTCATCTTGCTCAATCTCTTTATTTTTAAAATTTTCAGATTTTATAACAAAGTTACTTATATAATCTCTACCATATAAGACATTTCCTTGTAAGCCCCAAATATCTTCATGTAAGCAATTAAAAAATATATATAAAAAGAAATCATATTTATGAATAACACTTTTAAATTGTATAAGTGTTATTTTATCATTATCTAAAAATTCACATTCTTCTAACATAATATCAACGATAGCTTCGACATCAACATTTTTATCTGAGGGTTTATTATTTTCTTCATCATTTAAGATGCTCCTAGCAGTTTTTGATGGTAGACAAAATTCGTTTACATATAATTTATTCATTTTTTTTTCTTTTTTCTTTTCTTTTTTGTATATATTTATATCATTTCTTGTAAAACATTTTTCTTTTTTTATTTTGTTTTCTTCTTCATTTTCTTTTTCATCACTTTTTCCTTCTTCTTTTTCTCCATCTTTATTTTTTTCAACATCTTTGTGTTTTAAATTTTCTTTTCCTTCTGATATTTCTTCTTTTATTTTGTGGTCTCTATTTTTTGCCTCGCACTTTATTTGTTCTTTTTCTTTAGCATCATCTATTGATTTATCTTTCCTTTTAATATTATCATCTGCTTTTATTTTTCCCTTTATATCTTGATCTTTTTTATCTTTCTCCTTACTTTGGTGGTCCTTTTCTTTTGTATTTTTTCTCCTTCTATTTTTTATCAAATATCCATATATACTAATAAATGAATCTGACGTATCGCTAGAACATAGTTCTCTATGATCTTTATTTGAACTACAACTTTCAAACTCGTCATTACTTATATTATAATTACTTTCATTACTTGTAGAACTATCTGTAGTTGAGGATATATATGCATTTGTTGCATCTTTATATTTGTGTCCATTTTTTTTAACTTCATTTTTTAAACTTTTTTTTTTATATTTATTTATGTATTTTATATGATCATGAACAAAAGCATCTGTATTATTACTTGATGAAGAATTATAATCTTCACTTTCACTTTTAAAAAAAGGAGAATTCGTGGAAACATTTGGATCTTTATTTTTCTTTTTTCTTTCTTTTTTATGACTTAATTGATTATCTTTATATAAATGTACTGCATTTAATTCTCTCAACTTTTTTACAAATTTTCTTTTTTCTTCTTTTCGTATTTTTTTGGCTAGCTCCTTTACATTTAATGAATTATTATTACCATTGGAATTTCTCTTATTATTTAAATTTGCATTTAATGCTTTATTTTTTTTTTGTTTTATACATTTACTACAATTTCCTGCATTATTCTCTTCTACATTTTTATTATCTGAACTTATATTCATATTTTCTATATTATTATTATTATTGTTGTTGTTATTTGAATATTCATCTTCATCCTCATAAACACTACTAAAGGAATCGCTGATGTCATCCAAACTATCAACCTCCTCATCATCATCTATAGTAAAATCATCACTATCACTATCATTGTATTCTACATCTGCATCTGCATCTATATCTACATTAGCATCTGAATTAGTACCTACATTAGAATCTACAATAGCATCTCCATTTTCATCATCTGCATTATCATCATCCTTCATATAATCATCATCATACATATTTTTCCTTTTATCTTTATTAAAAAATATATTTTTTAATTTATGAATATAAGGAATGTTAGATAGCATAGCTACCATCTCAGATTTTTGAATAAACCCATCTGCATTCAAATCAAATATATCAAACAATACATTTATCTTATCACTCTTTGTCCCTCGACAACATATTGCTATACCTATTATAAACTCTTCAAAATCTATAAAACCAGTATTTTTGAAATTAAATTTTAAAAATAATCTTTCTCCCCACAACCCTGGTAAAGGAAAAAATTGAAGAAACGTTTCTTTGTCAATATAACTTGAGCCAGATCGACTACCTAGTTCTTTATATATCTACCAAAAAAAAAAAAAAAAAAAAAAAAAAAAAATATATATAAATATATAAATACATACATTTTATTTATAGATATATAAACATATTTTCTTATGTATCAATATCCCTTTTAATTCTTTAAAATATGTATTTCTTCTTTTTATACCTTTTTTAAGACTTCTAATTCATCTGTTTCAAATTTTTTGCTACATATTTTAAAATTATTTTTTTGGTGTTCCTTTTCTTTATCCTTTTCTGTTTGCAGACCCATTTAAAAAAAAAACTTTTTATTAATTATATATATATATATATTATATATATATATATATAAATATATGTATTACTCAAAATTATATATATATATATATATATATATAATAAATAAATATATATATAATATATATATATTTTTATATATAATTATATATTTATTTCCATATAATGGGTCAAAAGAAAAAAAAAAAAATATATAAAAAGAATAAAAAATTAAATAAATTAATAAATAAATAACAGAATAATAAAATATTTTTTATAACATCAAAACGAAGCAACAATAACAAAGAAACATTGCAACAAAAAAAAAAGAAAAAAAAAAAAAAAAGAAACAATTCTTCGAAATTATTGTATCTTTAAAAAATTAAAATAATAAATATTTAATTCGACATTCTGAATATTTATGTGCTACTGATTTTATAATTCACTTTTTTATAAAAAAAAAAAAAAAAAAAAAAAAGAAATATATTTTTACAAATATATATATATATGTATATTTCAGCATATGTAATAATTTATATATAGACTATGCCTATATATTAAAGTAACTATTAATATCAACATGCATTTATATATGATATATAAATATATAAATATATATATATTATATATAAATACGAAATAAATATCCAAAATTTTTACAACAAAAAAGCAAAAAATAATTTTAAATTATTTTTATCGTATTTGATATATTTTTTTCATTTGTTATCATATATAAATATATATTATATATTTTTTTTTTTATTAGAGGATGCTTATAATGAACTCCTACACCTATATATAATTATAAGTATACATATAATATATATATATATAAAAATTTATAATAACGTGTTAATTTATTCGCACCGGTGTATATAATACTGTCATAAATAATTCGTAGAATATATTTATATATTTATATATATATTAATTATAAATTATTAATTCATACATAAATTAATAGTCACACACGTATTTTTTATATGTATACATAACTGTGTTTATTTTATATGATATTTATTCCAGAATTAGAAAACAAGGTGGAAGGACGAAAAAAAAAATATAGAATAAAATAAAATAATAATAAATATATATGTATATATAATAAAAATATGAACATATTAACATATATGAACATATGAATGTATATAATATGAATATATAATATAACAATTAAGTGCCAAAATATAATATATATATATATGTGAATACTTTTATATTTTTCTTTTCATTGCCTATTTCTTATTATGTTACATTTCATTTTTTTAAATACAACATCCGAAATTTTTACCCTAATAAATTATAATAACAAATATATTAAATTTGGTAAACTTTATTTTCCACATTTTTATCATTAATCTTTTTATATATATGTAAGTATATATATATGTATATATAACATTTACACAAATAAATAAATAAATATATATATATATATATATATATAAATATTTAAATATATTTCAGAAACAATTTTTTTTATATAAATTCGTATGTATAAATAATAAAATAGTTAATTTAGCGTTAAAATATATATATATATATATATAATGAATAATCAGGTGTATAATTATATTATAAAATATATCATGAAATATTATGTGTACTTAAAAATTATTAAATAGAAAAAATTAAATATAATTAAATAAAATATAAAATTGACACATTCTTATAATATTTAAAAAAAGAAAAAAGTACTACTAAATAGAAAAAGTGAAAAATACATATATACATAAGGTGATAAAAAAAAAAAAGAAAAAAAAAAAAGAAAAAATCGATCATATTATTTTCACAGTGAAAAGAAAAAAAAAAAAAAAATTTTTAAATAATTTCATTTCCATTTTTGATTTTATCTAATACAATTATATTAAAACAAGTTGTTTATTTATTTATTTATTTTTTTACATTATAAATATATATATATATATATATACATATACATTTAATATATTTACATATATATATAAATATATATGTATATATATTATGCATATATGTATATATTATTTCATATAAATCTAATCCACTTTAAACGTTAAAATTATAAAATAATATTGTACAAAATTTTAACATGTCTTACATAATTTGAAAAGATAAAAATATGTAGAAATGAAAAAAAATTAAAATTTTATGAAATGAACATTTCCCATAATTTATTTATTTCAAATTATTTCAAAAAGATTTAAAAGAAAAAAAAAAAAAAAAAAATAAAATAACCTTATATATAATATATATATATATATATATATATATGTAATATATAATATTTATACATATACACATATATACATAATGATGGTATTTTTTTTTTTTTTTTTTTTTTTTTACAAGAAAATTTTAATTCTCTTTATTATTTTTTTTTTTTTTTTTCTCAGTGCGCGTGAAAAATATAAAAATAATTATTTTTTCTTTTTTAGTACAGATATATATAATATTATAAATATTTAATTTATTCTTTTTAATAATACAAACTTAAAAATTATTATCTAATGAAAAATACACATAGAAGAATACAATAATATATATACATATATATGTAACAATTTTTTTTATTATTTTCTTTTATACATATATATATATATATATATATATATATATATATATATATATTTCATTTAGCACACGTATACACATTGTGAGAAAAAAAAAAAATAATAATTATAGTTCATATATATATTTATTTTTAATATAATTTTCTTTTATGTGAAAATTAAAGAAAAAAAAAATATATATTATATAAATATAATAATATTAAATTTTTATTGTTATTATTATATTATATTATTTAGCATATTATTTTATTTTATATAAATTAAATTTTTAGCATTTGACTGTTTTTATGAAATCATCTTTTTTTATATCATATTTACTTACATATTTGTAATATTAATATATACACATAAGAAATATTATACTAACCGAATTTTCTATTATTTGTATATAAAGAAAACATAAAAACTTTCAATAATCTTAGAATACATAATTGTATTATTTATACATATATGAAATTTTACTTTTATATCTTAAATAATTTCCTGATCATTTGTATTTATAATATATATATAAAATATATTATATATATATATATAATATATTAATCATAATTTTGTATATAATATTATATATATGTTAAATATATATATAAAAACATATACAACTTTATATCACAGTATTATATCTATATAATAATTAACGTTATATTTTATAAATATATATTATATATATATATATATAGTTGCACTTAATTTTATATATGTATAAAAAAATGTATATATAGTACACAATTATATGTTTATATATTTTATTTATTATAACATATTTTTATAAATAAACACACTCAATATAATTATAAATAATTTCCATGCACTAAAAAAAATAATAAAAATAACATGAAATTTTAAAGTATATTTTATTTATAATTTATATTTATACTATTTTTTTAATATGTGCATAAAATGATAAAATATTTATATTCTATTAACGTTTTAAAGAAAAGAAATAAAATGAAAAATGAAATATTAAAAAAAGGAAAAAAATGAAATATTAAAAAAAGGAAAAAAAAGAAAAATTGAAAAAAGGAAAAAAAATGAAAAATTGAAAAAAGGAAAAAAAAATGAAAAATTGAAAAAATGGAAAAATTGAAAAAAAAGAAAAAGTAAATAAAAAATGTTGCAACGTATTGTTTTTATTTATATAATGGACTGAGTAATAATGAAAGAATAAAAAAAAAAAAAAAAAAAAAATTAATAAAATTATATAATAACGTAAAATATATATATACATATATAATAATATAAATATTTAAAATATTATAAAATAGGTTATATATATTATATATATATATATATATGTTTGAGTTCCTTCATATATATTATATAATATAAAAATACGAGTTTACAATTATTATATTTTATTATTATTATTTTATATATATATATATATATTACATAGTAATATTAAAATTATAGAAGTCTATATATTTTATATAATATTTTTATATATTTATTATTCACATTATGATACTCAAGTTATTATATAAAATATATTTTATGAATATTTAAATGGTAAGTACATTTATATAAGACGAAGGAAAAAAGAAAAAGAAAAAAAAAAAAAAAAAAAGAACCAGAAAAAAAACGTCTTTCCAGAAATATATATATATATATATATGTATGTATATATTTTTTTAATATCCTTTTTCATTACCCATATGAATAGGAAAATATTTTTTTATATACAAAACTATATATAACAAGACATGTAATTTTTAGTTTTAAAAATTATATAATGCTGAACCATACATATTCCTATATTATATGTATACAAAATGATTTTACAAAAGTATATATTTCCGTATTAATATTATTTTTTTTTTTTTATTTTTTTTTTTTTAATCAAAAAATAACAACCATTGGTGTGTTTTTTTTGTACTACTACAATAAAGCATACAATACAACCATATATACCTTTCAAAAAATAAAGAAGAAAAAATTAAAATATAAAATTAATATAAAACATTACTGATATATAATGTACTAAGTTTGTAAAAATAAAAAAAAAAAGAAATATATATAATATATATATAGAAAGAGAGATAGAACATGAAATATATTCATCACATTGCCAAGAAGTTATAAGACCAAACTTATATATAAACAAATTTTCCTTTTACTTTTTTTTAAAGTTCATTAAAAAAAAAAAATTCAGTTGAATTTTCATAAATATTTACAAATTAAAATTTACTTTCAAGATTTTGTTAAAAAAAAAAAAAAAAAAAAAAAAAAGTAAAATATTATCTTATAAAAATAAAACATGAGATGGATTATTTTAATAAAAGTGAATATTTAATAACATATAAAAGAATATTATAATTATATAAATATATATATATATTTTTTATATATTATAATGAATGAAAATATATCAAGTAAAAAATATATAATATATTACGCGTATAAAAATATTTATATAAATTATCATCATACCATAATTTTATTTGTTTTTAATATAATAAAAAAAAATATATATATATATAATATATATAAAATTTCTTGCGTTCCAATATCATACTCAATATATATTTATATATATTATATATATATAGGAATTTTTTATAATATAAATATTATATATATATAATATATATATATATTATATATATGAATATTTTTAATATATATATTTTTATTACGGTATAATTTTTTTTTTTTATTTTAATTATATATTTTTTTCATATAATTTTTTTTTTTTGTGACTTAAAATGAAAGAAAAAACATTCTTTTATATATGATTGGATGGTATTTATTTGGAATAATAAATATAATTTAAGATGGTATTTAGAAAAATTGATAAAATTATGTTTATAATAAAAAATATATATATAATATATATATATATATATATATATATATATATTATATATTTTTTTATATATTTATATTCATTTCGTTTTAAGAAATGATGATATTAATATAAAAGATAAGCCATTTTACTTATATATAATATAAAGAAATATATATATATATTATAAGAATATATTTTTTAATATAATTTCACTTTTTCCTTTTTTATCATGTTCAAAATGTTATTTAGTCAACTATATATATATAATATATAATGTTAAATTAAAGTTATACATATATATATATATATATATATATATATATATTTATATATATAGACGTATATTATATAATATGTATATAATATATATATATATATATAAAGGAACATAAAAAAAAAAAAAAAGGGAAAAGCAAGCAGAAAAGATGAAAAGGAATAAAAATGATGATAATAACTACAGTGACGTGAAGAGTAAAGAAAATCAAAATGATGATAAAAAAAAATGCAAAAACAAAAATATAAATAAAAATAACAGAAAAATAAAGAAAATATTGATAAGATCCTTAAGAAAAAAGTTAAAGAGTAATTTAAAAAAATTAAATGAACAACATGAATATTTAGAACATATTTTGAAAAATATAAATTATTTAAAATTTGATAATGAAAACCAACTGCAAGAATATTATAAAGAATTAAAAAATATTTCGAAAGAATTAAAAAATGCATATGAAATAAATAATGATGATATAGCATTATTAAAAATTGAAAGAGATTTAATTAAATCTGAATTCACAAAAAGTAGGAAAAACTTAAAAATATTTAATCAGAATATTCCTGAAGAATGTTTAGAAGATGAAGATATGATGGGATGTGAAAAAGAAAAGATTGGAAAATGTGAAAAACGTAAAAAGAAAAAAAGAAGAAATAGTACAAATAATTCTCAAAATTATATTAATTCATTAACACCTTTACAAAATTTTCATGCAAATTCTTTATGTGTGAAATGTAAATGTGATCATCATCGTTTTTCAGCTGAATATTTAAATATAAAAAATTCAGTAGTTCTAGATTTATTTAATACGTTATCAAAAAATAAATATTTTAAAGAAACAAATATTTGTGAACAAAGTTTTTTTTATCAACAATGTAATCGAATATATAAACAAGAAAAAAAAAAGTTAATAAAAAATGGTATGCTACCTTGTTCCTCTCTTTTGAAGAGGAAAAAGAAGATACAACCCAAAAATAGCAAGGAAGAAAATCAAAACCAATTAACTGGGGATTTCTCTAACTTGTGGGAAGAAAAAGAAAACATAAAAAATGTTCAATCCATTGATGATAGTAATGAGAATAAGATAAGAAATAATTATGAACATATAAACTGTCATATATTAAATGGAGATAAAGTAGTAAATAATGATAATATGTTAAATGATAATCACATGACAAATTATGACCATACAATGAAGAATAAATATAATAATAATAATAATAATAATAATATTTATAGTAATAATTTTTGTGCTTTTAAATATTCGCATGAAAAATACTCAAATAACAGATTCGGAAGCCATTCGAATAAAACATGGTATGACAGCAATAATGTGAACAATTATATATCTAATATGTTATATGAAAATAATAAAAATAAAGTATACTGGTTCGATATTAATAAGTCTATAAACAAAGATGTAAAGAAATATAATGTAAGAAATAATATACATAATATGTTACATTTCTTTACTAGTATAAGTAAAGTATATTATTGTGAAGTTGTTAATAAAAAAAGAGAAAAAATTTTAAGTAATGATGATTATAAAAATAATTCAATGGAGAAGTTTTATGATTATGTATTTGCCGATGATTCATGTGATGTTATGTCTAATGATGATATCGCAAGTGAACAAAATAATAATAATAACAACAGTAATAATAACAACAATAATAACAATAATAATAATATATCTTTTTCAAATAATGATGATTATTATAATAATGAATCGAGAAATAATTATATCTATATATATATTAAAAGAGAATATATTCCAGAATATTTATTTAATATTAAAAAAAAAATAAAATTAATTTTAATTTTTTCTTCAAGTGACATGGATAATGTTCATAATAAAAATTGTCCTTTTTATTCAAAGAAAAAACACGATAATGATAAAAAAAAAATGTATAGTAATCAATTATATGAGAGTAATAATATTTATTGTAATTATTGTAATAACTGTGTTGACGATAATGTAAATTACTATGTAACCCCTGAACAAAAGAAAAAAAGAGGTAGACTTAATAGTAAAAAGAAAAATATACAAAAAGGTGAGAAGAAACATAAGTTGAAAAAAAAAAAAGATATTAGTTTTATTGATTATATTAAAAAGGAAGAGAGAGAAAAGAGAAAAAAGCAAAGACAAGACCAAGAAAAAGGGAAAAAGAAAATACAAACAAAAATGGAAAAACAAAATGGTAGTAAAGAAGACCATATGTATGACCCACATTTTGAAGATGATGGTGATGGTAATGGTAATGGTAATGATAATGGTAATGATAATGATAATAACCATCATATGAATAAAAAAAACATCTATCCAAAAAAAAGCTACCCTTTTGGTTTTATATGTAAATATAAACATTTCTTTAATAAAGTTAAGAAACATAAAATGAAAAGAAGAACTGTAAAGAAACATATTAAATATGATCATGATAATGATTATGATCATATAGGATTAGATGACAATGTGTTATATAATAATGTCCTATTAAATTTTCTGAACAAATTAAATATAGAAGAAGAAAATGAAAAGTATCATTATTTTTACGTTCATAATATTGAATATGATAATTCGAAATATGATATTGTAAGTATTAGAAGAGATATGGAAAGAATTCTAAGAAAAAAGGAAAAAAAAAAAATTACGTCCTTTTCACCTGTGCTATTATTAAATTATGTAAATAAAAAATATTCTTTCATTAAAATTATAAAGAAGGAAAAGAAAAAAGAAAAAAAAAATATAAATAAAAATAAAAATAAAACTATGAATGATGAAGATAATAATAATATTAATGGAGACAATAACAATTCAAATGAAAATATTATCAAAAAAAAAAGAGGCAGAGGAAGAAAAAGAAAAAACCCATTACCAAATGAAAAGCAAACAGAAGGGGATAATATTTTGAATAATAATGAAGAAGAAAAAGGTGAAAACCAAAAAAAAAAAAAAAAAAGAAAAGAAAAGAAAAATATAGAAGAAAAAAATAACTCAACATTAAATAATAATAATAATAATAATAAAATGAAAGAGTATAAAAATAAGAAAATATATATAAAACGCAAAAATCGTGTACATAAAAAAAAAGGAGATTTCTTTTTTGATGTTTCTTTTTCGTTTGAAGGTATGAAAAATAATTTAATAAAAAGAGAAGAAGTAGAAGTACATTATTTAAATATTAACAAATATATGTTAAGTTTTAATGATACAAATGATGAAGTAACATTAAAATATTATTTATCTCATATGCAGAATAGAGATTTTAATATTGAAATTATAAATAAAAAAATGCCTATAGAAATTGTACACTTCTTTGATTATTATATAAATAGAAAAAATCAATTAGATAAAACCATGAAAGAGCATAGTAAAATATATAAACAAATATATAAATTATGGAAGGAAGATATAGATATAAATGAAAAAGAAAATGAACAAAAAAATATTTTTACATGGGGTATTTTACCAGTACGTGCATATGATCATCCAAATATATTTGTTCCTTTACCTTGTGGATTTAAGCATAATAATAAGAACTTGGCATATTATGCATTATCTAATGATAAGAAAAAGAATGGTGATAAAAATATATTAGAAGAAAAAAAAGAAAAGAAAAAAGAATATATGAATATAAAATATACTAATTTGACAGGTCCATGTATAAATTGGCGTAGAAATTGTATATTTGTTAATGATATAAAAAAAAAAAAGTTTTTACATTTATCAGAGTATTATCCATATTTCTATTGTTTGCAAAATATTAAACTGTCTTTATTTTCATTACAAAGAAATGTTGTATATAATAATTTAAATAATATTCTTCATGTTAATAAAGATGAACCTTTGAAGTATAATTTTGAAAATATGAATATGCATATTCCATGTAAAAAAGAGAGTACTATAATAAAAGATCATCCTACTGATCCAATAAATATTAATCTGAAAAATGTGGATGAGAATAATGTGAATTTTATAAAGAGTGTGAATGATACAACTAGTGTAAATGATAATGCCGTCCATTTAAATGATGCAAATAATACATGTGATGATAAAAACTCTCCAGATACTTTCAATACATATGATAGCTATAATATATGTGATACATTTGTTGATGTTCTTAATAATAACCATCATAACGAAAATAAAGGTAATATTTCTAATGATACAAAGAATGTATCAAAAGATATAGATAAAAATAAAAATAGTAGAGGAGATAGTTTTACAACTACTACAACAAGTAATTGTAGTAGTATTTATAAGAATAATAAAAACAATAGTAATAATAAAGAAGAAATTGAAGAAAAAGATTTATATAAATTTTTTACGAATGAAGATATTTTAAATGAAAAAAATTATATATGGACTAAACAAGAAATACGAACATTTTTAGAAAAATATATTTTATATCCAAAAAATTTTGATAAAATAAGTCAATATTTAGAATGTAAAAATACGAAACAATGTGTTGAATTTTATTATCTAACGAAAAATTTTTTTTCTTTAAAAAAATTATTATTAGTTATATCAGAAAGTAAATTAAAACGAAATAAAAAAAGTGGTTCAAATGAACTACAAAAAAAAAATACTAAAGAAGAAATGGTTAATAAATTAATGAGAAAAATTGAAAAGAATTATGTAAAAACAGAATTTGAAGATATGAATTTTATTAATTCCTATTTTATAAATGTAAGAAATTTCTTTAAAAATTATTTTGTCAAATCATATAAAAATTCTCATTATAAGAGAAAAAAAAGTCATAGTCATAATAAACATAATAAATCAAATAATTATAATAATTATGATATGAATAAAAGTGTAATATTAGAAAATATGTCTGATGGATATGTAATTCCAAAAAATTATAATTTTATTATAAGTGCTAATAGAAAATTATGTTTCTTAATTAAAAATAAGGAAGATTTTATATATAATGGTATCAATTCTGATATTATTGAAATAAACTATAATAATAACAATCCACAAAATGAATATTCTATATCAAATGAAACAAATAATATGATGAATAATAATAATCTGCCTATCAATTGTGTTGAATATATGAAAAATAATAAAATGGATGGAACTCAAATTGGAAATAAAAAAAAATATTCTAATCATAATAGTAATAGTAATATTTTTCATAATAATAATAATGATGATATGAAAATTTTTAATATGTCACAATCAAATTATGTAAAAAATGAAATGTCTCTATTGGATATGAAAAATAATAAAGGGAAAAAAAAAAAAAAAAGTGATATATTTATTTCTAATTATTCAAAAAATTCTGTATCGAAAGATACAAATAAAGAATCATCTTATAATATAATAGATAATGAAAATGTTATATATTTTTCCAATTTAAATAATTCTAATAGTAATCCATTAATTGATCAAAAAGGAAAATATGAAAATAAAAAAATTTTAAGTAATTGTGAATCAAATGAATATCAAACTGGAATAATTACAACTAAAGGGGGTGACAAAGAAGATGAAGAAGGAAAACAACAACAAGAACAAGGACCACAACAAAAACAACAAGATTATAAATATGATGGTCAATATAAAAATACAAATCAAATTGAATATCATAATGGAGAAGACAAAGGACAAGAATCAAGTGCTTTGATTTCACACATAAAAAATAAATCTGAAAAGAATAAAGAACGCGAAACATGTGAAGAAAGTTTATTTAAATGCTTTGAGTTTTTAAAAAATATGAACTACAGACTTAATGAAAATACAAATAAAAATTCTTTACAACACTCAAAATCAACAAGTTTTACATATGATCAGAAATCCAAAAAAGGAGTAAAGAAAAATAGTATGCAAAAAGATAATAAAAATGTAAAAAAAAATAAACATTTTGCAAATATCAAAAATGTAAGTATACTTCAAAAAGGAAAAGCAGTTAAAACTATTCCTATTAATAATAAAACCGCAAGTCATAATAATAAAGTGGTAAATAACAACAAATCTGTTAGTAATAATAACAAATCTGTTAGTAATAATAACAAATCTGTTAGTAATAACAACAAATCTGTTAGTAATCATAACAAATCTGTTAGTAATAACAACAAATCTGTTAGTAATCATAGAAAAGTATCACAAAAATTAGGGGGATCCAATTCTTTTTGTAAAAAAAATATATCGAATCAACTTGTCTCAAGTAAAATGAAAGAAACAAATCCAAAGAGACCATTAGTAGATGTACAGGTTGAAAACGATATTCCATTGAAAAAGAAAAGAATAGTCAAAAATGAAAATAATGAAGAAAATACTAACGAAATAGAAAAAAGTGCAAATGATGCAAAAGCTAATAAACAATCACAAGTAATCAGAAGGAAAAATAATGAAGGGCAATTTTGTGCAAAAATAATTAAAGGAGTACAAAACAAAATGATAAATCAAAAAGAGAAGGAAGATGAAATGATAAATCATTATGATAATGAAAAAATGAAGAATCATATTAATGGATTCAAAAAACATATTGTATTCAATGAAAAGGAAGAAGAAAAATTATCTCTTAACCATAATGATGAAAAGATATCATTATTAAAAAAAAAACAATATAATAATAAAAAATATATTTCTTCTTCCATTATAAAAATAAATGGTGATATAAATCATAATTCTATTGACTCACATTTAAATAATATAAAAAGTAAAAATATAGAAACCATAAGTAATGAAAACGAACATTTATATACGAATAATAATTATATAGAATTGGTTAAAAATAATGATATTATATTAAATGGTAATTATGTAAATCCATCTTCTGATGGACAAAAAAGAAATACATTTCATATGAATTTAGATAATAATAATAATAATAAGTTAATAGAAAATATATTAAAACCATATGTTAAAGCAGAAGAAGAAGAATTGGACTATTCTAAAAATCTTCGAAAAATCGCAACAAAATGGACAGATGAAGAAAAAGATATTTATTTTAATATCTTTGGTAAGGAAGGAAAAAATTGGGATGCTCTTTATGGAGCCTTAGAACCATTTGGCAAAACAAAAGATCAAATAAAAAATTTTTATCAAAACACAATAGCAAAAAGGAAAAAAACCATATAACACCATAAAAATAAAATGAACATATATATATATATATATATATATATATATATATGTATGTATGTGTGTCTGTTTGAATTAATTAAAATTTGCATAAAATTAAAAATATTAATTTTTTTTTTTTTTTTTTCATGTTGTTTACTATTTGAAATAGCATGATATACTTTTAAAAATGTTTTATTATGTATACATATATTTTATTTATATTCTTGAATAATAATATTAGATAAAATTGTTGTAGGTTAAAAAAATAAAAAGAAAAAAAATAAATAAATGATTATTTAAAATAAAATATAATAATTAAAATTTCAAATTTGTGATTATTTTTTATTTTATCCTATTCATTTGTTTTTATCTTGATTATTTTATTTATTTATATATAAATTTTTTTTTTTTTTTTTATGTCTTTTTATTTATATGTATATACACTTTAATTAAAAGTTGGCATTAAACATATTTTTTTTTTTTTAATTTGTTATAGCATGATGTTTATTTTTATTTTTTTTTATTTATTTATTTATTTTAATTTTGACTTATTAAATATTTCATATATAGATATATAATAAAGACTTTTATTTTTTTCAACTAATGATTTTTATTAATATCATAATATAAAATGTTTATAAAAATAAATCTACTAAAATAATGGGTATATTATTTCATGTATTTATATAATAATATATTATAATAAAAAATGAAATTTAATCATCCGATAAGAAAAGTGCAACACCAGCTAATATCCATTTGTCTTCTATATCTTCCATTTCTAAACTGTAAAAAAAAGGGGGAAAAAAAAAAAATATATGTATATATATATAATAATAGTGTAGTATCTAGAAATGTATAACATAATTAACTTTATGTATTATATATACATTGTTCATATATTTTTGTATTTTTTATTTTTATTTTATTTTTTTTCTGAATACTTTAAATCTATTGAACAAACAAAAGTATTTCCCCTGTCTGAAGTGACATAAAGAGGTGTATCCAATGAACGATATTCCATATTTTCTTTTAAGAGTTCATTTTGTTCATTAGTAATACAATATACATAAATTAGAGGCATAGAATAATAGATATGTTTAGGCACAGATTCTATTATATTTCCATAAGATATATTATCATTTATATTATCTTTATCGAATGTAAAGGTATCATTTTTCGAATTGATAAACCAAGAAGCTCCTTGTAAATATAATCCATGAATATATAATGCATTATTTTTATTATTTAAATCTTCTAATTTTGTTATATTGGTTACTTGCCATTTTAATTTAAGTTTATCAATAGGTACTTTATTTTCTTGAGCAAATTTTTGTTTAATAGCTGTTAGAAATGAGATAGGATTAAATAATGCAGATAACCATACAGAATTTGGTAGAAAAATATTATTTCTTATTTTAGAAACCCATTCTTTTATAAATATTATTCTTAATTTAAAATTTTCAAACCATGGCATCAATTTTTTTTTTGATGGATAAGAATAATTTATCCATATTTGTGGTATATTATGTAACATTAATGATTTGATAGTATTTTGAATTTTATCATTCATATTTAATATACCATCTAATACTAATTTAATTTCTATTAATGTATCATTAATACATTCTATTAATTTGTTAAATTTTTCAGCTTCTTTTAATGCTATTACCATAAATGTATTTGTTTGACTATCTTCGATTTTTAAATCATTTGTATCAATTTTATCTGGTAATTCATTTAATAAATGATTAATTATATCATATATAATTTTTGTACTTTTATTACTTCCTGAATGTTTTTCATCTTCATCATCTTCCTCTTTATGTATCGTTTCCTTTTTTTGATCATGTGCATATTTATTATCACCAATTTTTTCTGTATTTCTTATTTTCGTATTTTTTTTATAACTTTCTGTTGATGCAATTTCTTTATTACTTAATTCTTGTAAAGTTTGTAATATTCGTGAACATTCATTTTTCATATATTCAATTTCGGCGTTTATGTGTAACCCTAATAAATAAGTTTGTTCTTTATTCAATTTCTCGTCTATATATTTTTTTAGTTGATTGATATTATATTTACTACAATCAGGAAACTTAAATACATCGAACAAAATATTATGTTTGGTATTTTTTAAAATGAGTTTTTCTTCACTTTCATCTTCGTTATCATTACTATTATTGCTATAACTGTCATCATCATTATTATTATTATTATTATTATTATTATTATTATTATTATTATTATTACTATTATTATTATTACTATCCTTTGGGTGGTGAAAATCCATATTAAAGTTTTTCTTTTTTTCATTATATGACATATTTGTTGTAAGACTATTTTTCTTTTTTTCATTTATAGTTATTATATTTCTATATATCTCTTTAAGTATATTCTTAACATATGTCTTATTTATTCGTCTATCCCATATATCTGTTATATGTCCACCATATATAATTTCTCCTATTAAAAATAATACATCTGCTAAAGGAAAACTTTCATATGTATTTAAATATCTTTTAATAATATTAAATGAAATTTCTAAATCATTATCATTAAATGAGTATGATTGACTAAATCCGATTTTTCCATATAAAAATCTTCCTAATAATAAACTATGATAATAAGAAAGACCCAATATTACTGTTTTTAATTTATCATCATATTGTCCGTTTTCAAATTTATCAAGACAACATTTTATGTTATCTTTTAAACTATATGATTTTTCATTATTTATTCTAAAGCATTTCTTTAATAATTTTTCGGGTAATAATTTAGTATCTTTTTCATTTGGTATAGCTGCAGATAAGAATAAACGAAAATTTACATGGGCATCTAAAAATATTTTATCCAGTATTTCTTCAAATTCTTTTAACCATTTTGTCATTAAATGAATATTTTGTAAAAATATGTATCCTCCACATTTAGATATTTCTTTTAAATATTTTAATGCAATACTCTCTTGTCCTTGACCCATAGATATGTTTACATAAGTTATTTTATTTTTATTATTATCATTTTTTTTTATAGCATTATTTTTCATTTTATTTATATAATCTTCAATTTCTTTAGAAGGATCATAACCAGTTGTTAACAAAAATAAGACGGGTGTTTTATTATCAATATATTCATCTAATATATTTTCTAATGCATATGTATTATTTTTTTCATCATTTGTCATTTTTATATTTTTTGTAATGTAATTTTTTAATGAAATTAAAAATCTATCTTTACGTAATACTCGAATTAATAATAATTTTGAAAAATCTTTTATATTATTATATTTTCTAGGTAATTCTTCATTTTCTACTTTTTCACTTAAAAACCATTGTTTCCATGACATACTTTCACTTTCAAAACTTTCAGTAATGTTTTCAAAATCTTTTAAATTTTCTAAATTCTTACAATCTTCATATAATTCTTCATTAATAAATGATTTATTCATTAATTTTTTTTCCATACTTTCATTCTCTTTTTTATTTTTAATAATTGTTATATTATTACTACTTAACTTATATTTAGGATTAATAAAAATTTCTTCCTCTTCTTCGCTTATTTTGTCATTTAATTTTTCTAAATGTAACATAATCAAACATTTTACAATTAATTTATCTCTCTCTAATAAACCTTTATCCATATACATCCACATTTTTATATTCAATAAATCTGTTAGCATATTTACTCTTTTTTCAACTTCATTCTTATCTATTTTCGTTTCTTCATTTGTAAAATCATCGTTTTCTAAATCTTCTCCTTCTAAATCATCTTCTTTGTCCTTATCAATTTTTTCGTTTTCTTCATATGTGCAATTTTTATTCTCCCCTTTATTTTCATAAACTTTGGAGTCATCTATTTTGACCTTTTCCATTTCTTCTTTTCCCACATTTTCTTCATCAACAGTTTCTTTCACATTCTCTTCAATAATATTTTCTTCTTTCATATTTTCTTCTTTCATATTTTCTTCATCAACTTGTCCATCGTGTATCTTTTCTTCATCAACTTGTCCATCTTGTATCTTTTCTTCATCAACTTGTCCATCTTGTATCTTTTCTTCATCAACTTTTTCTTCTTCCATATTTTCTTCAACAACTTTTTCTTCTTCCATCTTTTCTTCAACAACTTTTTCTTCTTCCATCTTTTCTTCAACAACTTTTTCATCTTCCATTTTTTCATCTTCCACTTTTTCATCTTCCACTTTTTCTTCTTCCACTTTTTCATCTTCCACTTTTTCCTCTTCCATTTTTTCCTCTTCCATTTTTTCCTCTTCCATTTTTTCCTCTTCCACTTTTTGCTCTTCCATTTTTTCTTCGTCAACCATTCCATCTTCTACTTTTTCCTCCTCTTTTATACTACCAATGTAATCATCATCAAAATCGTTGTCTTCACTTTTAAGATAATACTCTTGCTCCTGGTTCACCTTACTGGGTGATTTATTTGGAGAACTGTCGTTCAAGCATTTGATAAATATTTTCAAGAATATTTCTAAAGAATAGAAATAGAATGAATGTAAGTTTTTTAATTTTTGTAAAATGAAGAAATACATGACTCCTCTTTTTGATAAAGGTCTATATAAGTTGATAATAGTATTAATATGTACTTCTGTATTTTTGACTATTTCTGTTTTTTTAGCTATATTTTCACTTAATAATTTGGTTTTTTCTAAATTTTCGATTAATGAAACATCTTCTAAAATATCTCCTTTAGCATCTGTTAATTTTTGCAAGATTGATGATTGAAGAAAAGAGAGTTGACACATATAATCATATTTTAATAATGATAATTTCTTTTTCTTTTTTGATAAATGATTAAATTCATTTTCTAGAGTAATAGATAATAAATGTTCTTCTAAATCATCTGGTGTAACCGTAAAATTTATTAGAGAACATGCCGATTGTATTTCAGGTTGATAATGAGGATTTGACAATTGTGTATGTAATATTATATAAAAAGATGGATGAAACATAAGTTCTTTATCATTAATATTAATATAATAATTATTTTTTCTCTTAATTATATTCTTTGATATAACATTATATAATGTATTATCAATATATTCATCTGCATTTTCAACAATAATAGAATAACCAAAGGATATACATTCTTCTATTTTTTTTAATAATATTTTATCATTAATATCTGTGATAATTAATTTTTCACTCTTTTCTTTATGACTATTAATTAACCATTTTAAACTTTCCATTTGTGGATCAATAATAATAGGGAACTTATCACTATTTTCTAATATTATATTATTTTCAATACATACCGAATTTAATGTTAAACCTTGTTTACTTAATTTAGATAAAACTTCTTCGTTTATTAATAAATCTAAATTAAAATTATTTACTAAGAATATATCATAAATCATTTCTTCTTTTTTTAAATTATCATTCCCTAATTCATTATCTTTGTTATCATTTTTTATATTCAATTTGTTTGATATGTCAAAGTTATGGTTATCTGTTTTTTTTTTTTGGATATCATTATATCCAAAATTTGCACTATTATTATTATTATTATTACTATTACTATTATTATTATTATTATTACTATTACCATTGATGTTATTATTTATTTTTTTGTGCATGCTATTAAAAATATTATTTTGTATTTCATTTTTTCTCTTTAATGTGTCTATACAATTTGTCATAATTTTATTTCTATATTTTTTAGTAAATCCACCACAAAACGTAACAAAAGTAGATGAGAGTAATATATCTGTTAAGATTGTTTTTTTTTTTTTTTTTAAACTTTCATATTGTTTTGACCATGATATTTCTTCACTACTTAAAGCATCTATTAATCTAATTGATAATTCTAGTTTTGTTTTTAATTTCTTTTCTTCTAGAATAACAAGATCTCTTTCATATATAGCATGATCATATTGACTTATTAATTCACTTAATTTTGCTTTTAGTGATTGTACCTTTTCACGTACATTTTGTAATTTTTCATTAGCTTCTTCTAAACCTTTTTTTGTATTATCTAATAATATTCTTTTAGGTAAAATATTTTGAATAATTTTATAAAATGATGTTATATTTAAAACCCATTCAGCTAATCCTGCAGCAGCTTTAGATTTTTTTTGTATTGCATTTTTATTAAAATGTGGTAAATTAATTAAATTTTCTACATATTTAAAGTTACAATCAGGAACCAAATTTTCATCAATCTTATTTTTATAATCTTTAAGTAACGATATAAATTTTTCAGGATTAATCATCATTTTTTGTGCAGATTTCCAACTTCGATCTTTAATTTTTCCAAATTTATCTATAGATATAGTTGTATCAATTGTAGCTAATAATTGCATAACAGCTGCAGTAATATCTTCTACTCCTGGAGGTGGTTTGTTTAAAGTTTTTAATTCTTGAATATTTTTTTTATTTAAAGTATTTAAAGCTTCTTCAGCTTGTTCAATTAATGGAATACCTAATCTTATATCATTTTCACATTCTTCTTGTTGTTTAAGAACTTTTTTTTGGATTTCTAAACAATTTTGTTCTTCTATATCAGCTAAATCACTCTCTTTTTTTACAATCATTTTTTCATTACCAATATCTATTGCATATTTTTCAGCAGCTTCCATTTTCTCTTCTGATATTTTCTTTTTATCTTTTAAGCAATTTTTTATATTTTCTACATTTGAACTAGTTTCATTCATTTTTGTGATACCATTTTTAAGCATATTCATTTTATTATTTATATTAGTAATATTTTTTAGTAACATTATATGATATGTTTTGATACTTTCAAGATATAATTTGGGTGTTATATAAATATGGGAGCGTTCATGAGAATAATAAAAGGATGATATATCTAATAGGTCTTCATAACATTCTTTTAGATATTCAGTTATAATATCTTTTAGATTTACATATTCTTCTTCGTTTAGTATATTATCATTCTTATCATAAATATTATTATTACTACAACTATTATTATTATTGTTCGTAATATTTGTATTGAGATCATTTTGGTTCATCACATTATTACTATAAGTTTTTTTTTTCATGTTTTCATCATTTCCTTCTGTATTTTTGAAAAAAATATTACCATCAACATTATCCCCATTATTATTATTATTAATAGTAATATTATCTATCGTTGTTGTAATGTCCCCATTTTTGATGTTTGTTTTATTCATGTCTAACATGCCCATTGGGTCATTCAAATGGTTTTCATTCATATTATTTTCCATGTCTTTATAATTATCATCTCTATCAATTGTTGATATTGTAGGGATATAATTTTTCCCTATCTGTTTCTCTCCCAAAGTTGTATCTTTTTCTATATTTTTATTTTTTAAGTTAATATATTCTTGATCTAATAAAATATCGCCCGTATTTATATTCATATATATATTACTAACATAATTTTTCCCTACACACATTAAAGAATCAGCTTCCCAATTATCATATATATCTATCATAGTATTATTTAATATACATTGGAAATTGTTTGATTTATCTCTAAAATTATTACTAGTTGGTGAAAAACATAAAATGAAATGTAGATTATCATTTACTTTTTTAATATAATAATCGAATATGCTATTATCTGATTGTTCTATACCATCTGCTTTAGCTATATTTCTGATATTATGTATTATATAATCTCGTTCTTCTTTTGTATATAAATCTATAATATTATTTGAACACATATATTCATTAACATATATAAAGAAAGTATCATGTATTTTACTTTCTTTTAAAAATAAAACAATATCTTCATTTTTCATAGCACATTTATGAAAAATGTTTTGTAAATATTTTTTAATATCATTATCAGTACACTGTGCAGAAAAATCCATTTCAAAAAATGTTTTCGATGATATATAAGATGAAAATTTAGATATCGTTGTTTTTCCACATCCTCCTATACCTAATAATAATGCATGTGCTTTTAAATTATCTACTATTCTAATTAATTTACAAATATGTTTAATAGCATCACTAAATAAAACAATATTTAAATTATAGGAATTATTATATTCATTTAATTCTTCATTTAAGAATAATGTTAATTCTTCCATATTTTTACAAATGTCATATGTTTTATCATGATTACCTTTATGAAAATTTGAAAATAATAAAGTGCTCTCATATTTCATCACAAATTTATTAATTTCATATTTATTATACATTTTTTTTATTATATCAGTAATAATCTTTTTATATTTTTTCTTATCTTTTTTATTAAGTTTATCTGAATATACCCTTTCACATTCATGTAACCATAAAAATAAAAGTTTATCACAATCTTGAAATGTAACTGGTGTTGTAGTAAGTAATCCTTTGACTATGCTATGAATATCTCTTAAATTAAATTCATAATAAAAATAAGTAGCTGTTCTTTTGAAAGTCTTTTCAATATTATAAAATAAAGATATAGTAGATTTTAATATAGATGGAATTAAATCAGATACATCTTGTTTAAAATTACTAAAATGATTTTTTAATAAAACACTAAATATACTATTGACTGTATTATTTTCTGGGAAATTAATATTTAATATAAAAAAGTGTCTAATTAATCTTGGATTTATAGTAAAATTGCCTCTATTATAATTCATACAAGATATAAGTTTTGTATTTAATATTTTAATTAAATTTAATTTTTCTAAATCAAACCAAGAATTTGTATCTATATATTGACATAACAATTCAATAGCACTTTGTGTATTATAATCATCACATTTAGGCATATTTATATCATCTATAAAATATATTAATTTTTGTTGATATGGTGGACTAAATTGTTTTCCTGATTTTTTTTCTAAACAGCTTTGCATTAATGTTTGCACATTTTTAGATGTAGTATAATAATTAAAAATCATATAAAAACTTTTAAATTCTTCTTTTTCTTCATTTAATATTTTCTTACATAATTGTGTTTTTCCTACACCAGTTTTACCAATAAATAGAATCGGCATATCAGATTTTAAAAACAATTTACATATATATTTATAAGAATAACTTTCTATTGTTTCAATAAATATATCATCTTGTAATACATAATTTTGTTTTAATTCATTAGTTATTTCTCCTTCATCCCATTCTTTAAATTTATTATTTTCTACATAAAAATCAAAAACACTTATTTTTCGATTAACCTTAATACTTTTAAAAGTATTCTTCCAATATTTATCAAAACTTTTTTTATAATTTACATTATCCTTTTCACCTAAAAATCCACCAAAACACCATATAACTGAATAAATGAAATAATGTTCAACACTCTCATAATTATTATCCATTAATAATATATCTAATAAAGCTGATAATGATTGTATATGAGACATTGGTGATATTTTTATAGATGTTTGTAAAGTACTTAAATAAATAAATGTAGGTTCAACATATTTATACATTAATTTTTCAAATAATTTCTTTATATTACTATTAAAATTATCATGTTTATCTATCCATGATAAAAAATAATTTTTCCATAAATCATTAGGATCTACTGAAAAATAAACTAAACCTGCTCTTGATATTGTAGCAGGAGTAGCAAACATTAAATCACTAAATTCAAAAACTAAATTCATATGATTTTTTAATAATATTCTTTCATTAGATGATAAAGTTAATACTTTATTATCATCCATAACTGAATTCATATTTTCTATCCAATGAGAATCTAAATTTCCATCAAAAATTATATAAGCTTTATCACAATCATCTTTTTTAGAATAATTTCTCATATATTTAGAAAATACACCATCTTTCCATTCTCTTGTTTTTATATGTACATTTCCATATAAATCATCTATATTTATTGATTTAGGATTTATTCGTATACTTACAGTTTTTAAATTCTGTTTTTTTTGATATTCCATTAACATATTAAATAGTGTTGTTTTACCACATCCAGCTTCACCCATAATAAATACACAATGTCTTATATTCATTATATCATTTAATTGTATAATCTTTTTAACAAAATAATTTAATCCAAATAAATGATTTTTTTTACAAATATCCATTAATTCTTTTTCTATATTGTTCAAATTGAAAAATCCTTTTTCTTTATTATCTTCTAAATCTTTTTTTTTTGTTTTCTTTTCTTCTTTTACGTTCTCTAATTTTAATTGTTCATTATTATCTTTTTGTTTTATATTATCATTTGTATCATGTTTTATATTATCATTTCTTTCTTCGTTGTTACTATTATGATCATTTATATCATTTATATCATTTATATCATTTACATCATTTACATCATTTACATCATTTATATCATTTTGATTGGAAAAAAATATATCATTAAGCAAACCAGAAAAAATAGGACAATTAGAAGATGATATTTTTGCAATATTAATATCATGTATAGCTGAATAAAGTAATTTATTTTCATCTACATCAGGATAATTTCTTTTCAGATATCCAGCTTTTGTTAATACACTCTTTATGCTTCTTAAACCCCAATCACAATGTTTATCTTTTAATAAACTTTTGGCTAGCTCAAAAAATGTAGTAAATTTTATAGAAAGATATTTTGCATTTACATATCCTTCAGCCATTAACATATTCTCACAAATTTTGTTAAAATCGGGTATAATTACTGTTATAGGTCTGAATAATATTTTAAGACTTTCAGGTAATTTAGATCTACCTAAATAATCAGGATTCATTGTAATAAAAACGGCACAATTTTTTTTTACAATAATTTCATCAGAACCTATAATACATACATTATTATTATTTCGTTTACAATCTAATATAGATTTAAATTGAATAGAACAAACAGATAAAACCTCAGGAATTAATCTATTAAACTCATCAAAACAACACCAACAACCTGTACTACCAATACCTTTAAAAATATTTCCCATACTTTTATAATCTAATTGATCTGAACAATTAAATACATAACAATTTTTTCCAAAAAAACTAGATAAATCTTTTGTAGTCTCAGTTTTACCTGTGCCTGCTGGTCCTGCAGGAGCACATCCCATATATAAACTTAATGCTTGTGTAGCTGTAATATAAATACGACTTGTTAAAGGAGTAATAACTAATCTCTGATAATTTCCTATATAATCATAAGAATAATTAAATGAACAATCCATAATTTTAATTTTAATATATAAGTCTTTAAAATGTGTAAGACACGTATATTTTGATAATTCATTATTTAATATATTATTATTATTATTATTATTATATTCATGTTTTGCTTCTTCATGTTCATTATCTGTATATGTATTATCATTCATTTTTAACTGTGATTCTTCTGTTTGGTTTTCATTTTGTTCGTTAATTTTTTGATTTTTAAAAAATGGATACATTCTAATTTGAGATTGCCAATCGAACATATTTATAGAAATAGATGATTTATTTTTTAGGATAACTTCAAGTACATCTCTATAAAATGTATCTAATGTAATAATACACATAATTTTTATTCTATTTTTAATAGTTAATTTTTTTTGAACTTTTTTAATAACATTTTCTAATTGAAGAATATGATTTTTATAATATTTATTTAATTCTTCATATATATTAATATCTTTTTTAATTAATATATTTTCTACATCATTTACAAAAAATATAGTATTACATAAAATAAATACTTGAGCTAAATAATTTTCATCTATCCATTTTTCTTTTTTATTATTAAATAAATCTTTTAATGTAAATAAATTTGTAATATAATATTTTAATGTATATTTAATATGATCTATTATATCATTTAAATAACATTCAACTTTACCTTTCAAAACTAGACCTTCATGAAAATTACATATTTCTTCTCCATATGATGAAATTAACTTGATAATAGTTTCTTCCTTTTCATCTTTATCATTTTTTATATTATCATCATTTATATTATTTGTAGATTCTTCCTTTTTATTATATTTATATGTCTGTGTTTGATTAGAATCTTCATTTGAAATTTTATTTTTTTCTTCTGTCCTAGTTTCTTCATTATCTAATTTCACTTCATTTTGTATTTCGTTATCTGTTAATTGCTCATTTTTTGTTACAAATTTTCTAATAGATAAAAATATTTTTTGCACATGTGTATTTACAAGTTTAAAATTATTTCCATTAGATAAAATATCTATTAAATCAGTAGAAGATATAAAAAAGAATCTAGGAAATGATTTACGTTTAGAATCTAAATATTCATTCAATGGTTTTTCACTTTTACATAATTTTACTTTTAATTCTTCTAATTTTTCTATTATTCCTCCTTCGTTTGAAAAATCTACTACTTTTATATTATTATCAATAATTTGTTTTAACATTTCAAGATATTCATCATTAATAGTTAAAAAGAATTTAGAATATAGAGGTAGTTCCTTTTTAACTTCTTCTGAATATATATACATATTTTGTAAATATACCCACAATTTTTCTATATCTTTTAATAATTGTATGACTTCATATATATTGGATATTTTTTTTTGCCATAAATTTAATTCGTCTGAAAAGAAAAGGAAATATTTAGATGAAAAACAATTTTGTAAAGTAACTTGATGTTCTTCTATTGTGTCTATACATATATCATCTATATATGTTAATAGTATATTATTTTTATATTCTTTTTTTTTAAAATATATTTTATCCCAATAATCTTCAAATTTATTAATAGTTTCTTCTATTATTTTTTCATTATATGCTTTTATAATAACTTCTTCAATAGTATCATGATATTTCATAACATTTAATTTATAGAAATATATAGTTAATGTACTATCATCTATAATTATATTTATTTTCTCTTCTTCTTTATTTTTTTCTTTTTCTTCATTTATATTATTTTCCATTTCTTTTATATGTCTATCTTTTATAAATGGTTTTTTAATTTCACACAAAACAGAAATAAATTTTATAATTTCTTTTAATTTTAATGTTTCTTCTTTACATATATTATGTTTTCTATCTACTTTAATTTTTTTAAAATCATTTTGTAACTTTTTTACTTGTATATCAAAATCTTCTACATCTAAATCTTTAAAAGGACAAAAAAAAAATTCATTTAATATTTCTTCTTTTTTTTTAATAAATAGCCACATCTTTTCAATTTCATGAATTTCATTATTTAAATTTTCAATATCTGTATTTAATTCTTCTACATTATCTATTTTAATAATATTATCTGATATTTGTTTTATTTTTGTAACTTCATCTTTTATTTCTATAAGATATTTTTTTGTAGTTTCAAGTTCTTTTAATGATGAATCATATCCATTATTATGTAAATAAACATTAGATACTTCTAAATTTTTTTTGATATTTACAAATTTATTATAATTTAATTTTAATTTTTTAATACTTTCCTTTTCTTCTTTTATAAATTCATCTTTTAATTCTTTTTCTTTCTTAGACAAGCAAACCGTTTTAAGTTTATGATAAAAAATTAATAAATTTTTAATTACTTCAATTTTTTTCTCTTCTTTTTCTAAAATATTATCTAAATGAAATTTCTCTTCACTTTTTTTTTTTTTAATTCCTGATAAATCTTTTTTATTTGAATCATCTATTTTTTTGTTATCTTTTTTGTTTTTTAAGTTTAATTCTTCTGCATTTAAGAGGTTGATATAATTTCTTAATTTCTTCATGATATTAGGATCAATATAATCTAGGAATTTCAATTTATTTTCATTTATAAAATCTACAATCTTATTGTTATCTTTTACTTTTAAAAAGTTATTTCTAGTATCATTATTATCATTTAGATGTGTTAAGTTATCTCTCATTATATGTGTATCATTAGTATGGACATGGTTAGTGTGTTTTATATTATCTGTACCATTCAAAAAAATATAAAAATTATTAATATAATTATTACTATTAATATCATTATTATATTAGTAGTAATATTACCATTTGTATTATAATTTTTTTTTTTTTTTTTTTTTTTTTTTTTTTTTTTTTTTTTTTTTTTGTGTGTGTGCGTTACTTGTTGTAGTAGAAGAATATCCTCCAATGCCATCGTTGTTACCATTTTTGAGCTTTTCATTGTTTATTAATTCATTGATTTCTTTATCAATATATATTTCTTCCTCTTGAGAAGCATTCACCAAATTATCCTCGTCATGTAAGTTCGTAATAACATTTTTTATTTTATCTATATCTATAAGTCCATATAATATATATTGTTCTATAATATTTATGTCATGTATTGCTTCAGGGAATTTATTAAGAAAATGATCAATATTGATATTTAATTGAATTAAATTATTTGTATTCATATTTTTATTTTTTATTAACTCAAATAAAGATTCTCCTTTTCGTAATAAATTCTCTAATCTATCATTAATAAATTGTTTTACATATATTATTTTATCTTTTAAATTATTATCAACTTTTAGAAAAAATGGACTATTCTGAATATTTTCATCTTTTAATTTTACTGTTATTTTTAAGGTTCCATTTAAGTCTAATATATCCATATGATTACTTATATTACTTTTTATATCTTGATTATTCATTGAGTTTTTATTAGATATATTTTCAGTTCCTTCAAGAATTTCTGAATCATTTTCATTTTTCATTTGAACTACATTACAATTGGACTTTTCATTTAAATTATTATTATTATCATTATTATTATTTATTTGTTCTATATTATTATTTTTGCCCACATTTTGTATGTTTTCTTTCAATTGTTTGTCATTAAGAAATGAGAAATATTTGACTATATAAAATCCATTATTTAGATCATAAACAAAATATTTGATATCATATTGTTCGCTTTTTTGTTCATATATAATACTAATTTGAAATTTATCACCTCCAATTTTTTTAGGTTCATTCAAGCTATTTTTTGCAATCAGAAAAAAGATATTATCCTTTTGTAAACATACTGGTTCTAATAACCCACTTCCAAAAATTAATGTATTTTTAGGATCAATATTATAATAATATTCTAGAAAACAACTATTAGTTGTGTAACATTTATCATTAATAGATAATTGTACTTGACATATATTATTGTGGATCTTATTTTTTGCATTAGGTACTATAGTATATATATTATTTTCATTAATATATATCCCTTCACTATATAAATTTATATCATCAGATTTATATTTCACTAGAATTTTACCTTCATTAGTAAATCCTTTTCCTCTAAACAATAATTTTTTATTTCCATTTATATCACATTGTTTTGGCCATATATTAAATATAGCATATTTGGGTCCAATGATATTACTTATATTCATAATATATATTTTCTTTTTACTATCTGTTATAATTAAATTAGAATCCATAAAATCATATGTTATAGAACAGAAGGTTATATTATTTGATATAATAGAATCTTCATATATATCATGTTTTGTAGATGTCATTTCATTTTTAACATGATTACTATTCTTATTATTCATTTCTTCTATATTATTATTTTTTATTATATTTTCTTCATTATTTTGAATTATATTATATTTCAATTCTTCTAATTTAAAAGTATCATATAACTTTAACATATTCAACTCTATGTTGTTATATTCTATCTTTCGATTTCCCTTTTCATCACTAATAATATTATAACCTCCAAAAATAAATATGATATTTCTATCAATAGATTCTACTAACACACTTCTACAAAATACTTTTGAAATATTAAATGAATAAGAAAAATCCACTTCAGACCATTCATTCTTTTTTAAATCACATGAATACATATCATTAAAACTTATTTCAGCATTAGTACCACCTAATATAAATAAATTATTTCCATGTATAAATGATATATGACCGTATCTAGTTGAAGGTGTATTCCCTTTACAACTTCTTAATATCCATTCATTATTTAATATATTAAATTCATATAAATCATTATAACTACTTCTATCATAACCACCATATCCACCGAATAAAATTAAACTGAAATATTCATAATTTAAACAATTACTTACTATAATACTATTCTTTATTATTTTTATTTCATCTTTTTTAAATTCTTTTTCTTCTTCTATATTATTTTTTCGTATAATATATAAATCTAAACTAGAAAAATAACGAGGACATGGTATATCAGTTGAATATAACTCATCACTTTTATTACTTTTCAAATATTTTTTTAAATTCTTTACATACGAATTATCTAAAATGGAATCATCTTTATCAATATCTTCACCATCCTTGCTATCGCTATCATTACTTCCATAATCTTGATTCTTTCCATATTTATTATCACTACAATTTTCATCATCTGTTGGAGAAATATACCCCTTCTCGTTAATTCCATTTATGCCATTTTCTAAATTTTTATCTTTATTTTTTTCTTTACATTTTAATTTTATTTCAACAAATGTCTTATTTAAACTGTTAAATACCCATAAATCGTTCAAAGCAACAAAAGGAACTTCACTATTCAATCCACCAAATATTATAACATAATTTTCTAATAATGTGCAAGAATTATGATAGCATCTAATAGATGGTTTTGTTTTAATACTCAGAGATTCATATTCTACCTTATCTTTTTTTATATGAATTAAATAAGCATCGTTACATATTATGCCATTATTCTCTTCTATATCTATTCTAAACCCCCCAAATAATAATAACCCACCTACAGTATAATCAACACTATATCCTAGTATATTTTTCTCTTGAATATTACTCTTTACCTCTATTAAATTTAAAATGTCATAATGTCCTTCCGAAAATTTTGTCATATTTTTTTTTTTTTTTTTTCACAGTCGGTTCAAAAAACTGTAACTTAAAATAAAATATGAGCGGTGTATTATAATTTTTTTTTTTTTTTATTATTATTATTCTGTTGTAGATTATTTGAAAAAATATATAAAATAATAAAAAATATAAACAATCATGTAATAAATAAATGTATATTTAGACATATTATATATATATATATATATATTTTTGTAATAATAATGAAAAATACATAATTAGGGAATATAAAACAAATACAAATGACATTATATATTTCTACATGTATTATTCGAAAATTGTATTATTCCGTTTTTAAATTATTTATATAAATATTTTTCTTATTCTTATTTTTTTTTTTTTTTTTTCGACTATTTATTATTTTTCATATAGGTCAGAATCTAATAAGTACCTTTATATCATACATTATTAATACAAAATATTCATGTCTAATATATGTCTATTTTAATTACATATTTGTAAACATAGAGCAAAGATGTTTTATAAATTATAAAAAAAAATAGTTAATCCTTTTTTTTTTTTTTTTTAAATTATATATATGTTTTAAATACATCAACAATTACTAAAAAATAAAATAAAATAAATAAATACATGCATACATATATATATATTATATATATTGTAGATATTATAAAGTTGGTGTTTTTTACAGTATGAAATAAAATAAAAAATAATCTTATATCAATGTAAGAGAAAAAAAAAATTTCTTTAAGGAAAATTTTTTGTGTTTCTAAATATTATGTAGAATATGTATAATATAATATTTAAATAATATATGATGTTGGAATAATTTAAATGGTATGTTGAAAATATAAACAAAACACAATAAAAAAAAAAAAAAAACAAAAAATAATCAAAAAATAATAATAATATATAAAGACAAACTAATTTTTTAAATATTAAAGATATATATATATACATACATGTATAAAACTTTTGAATTAAATGTTTATATATGTATATAATTTAAAAAGAATACACTTATATATTTCTATTTTTTTATAAAAAAAAAGAGAAAAAAAAAGCATAATATATAAAAATTAAAGTAATTAACAACAAAAAAAAAAATAAAAAATAAAAAATAAAAAAAAAACATTAATTTAAATTTAAATCAAAAATATTACATACACATAATTATATATTTATGTTTTGATTTTTATCAACTGATCCTTCTATTTTTATTATTATTTTATTCTTTTTTTTTTGTTCTCATTATATCAAGTTTTAAAATGTACTAAGCATATAATCCTTGAACTCTTGGAAACTTATCTGTAAGGGAAAAAATATAAATATATGTATAATGCATATAATTAATTAGGAACACTTTGTAATTATATGTAGGTTTCTTTTTTTTTTTTTTCTTCTTTTTAAGAAAATCAATTTACTTTATTTATAATATGTTCCCTAGGTATTCCTTTTTTTATGCTATGAACTGATAAGAAAAAGTTATCAATATCATTGTTATCTAAAACTTTATCATGAACTAATGATACGATATCACTTTTACTAATGTAACCATCCTCATCCTATAAAATAGGGGGAAAAAATAAATAAATAAATACAAACATATACACATAAATACATATACACACCAATACAAAAAAAAAATATATATATATATATATTCTATTCATTTATAACCTTATCAATCTTGTTAAAAGCGGCTTTCAAAAAGGTCGATTCTATATTTTTCCATCTATAACATCCAGCCATAAATTCTATAAAATAAGAAGCATTCCAAATATATATTTATCATATCATACGATGATCCCCAATATATATATATATATATATGTATACACATTAAATTTGATATATTTATTTTTTAATTTTGTATAATATATACCTGTGTAAGTTATGTTGCCCCTATCGTTAATATCCAAAGCCTGAAGAATCCTATTAATATCCCATTTTTTTATTCCTACACTAGCCAAAACGGTATAAATTTCTCGATGACTCAGTGATCCGTTATGGTTCGTATCTAATTTATAAAATAGCTCATTGATATACTTGATGTGATTATTTATTACACTTAATTCATGTGCCATTATGTTGATAATAATATTTCTTATGTTTGAATGTTTCATATATGACTTAATATTATTTAGAACGTTGGGAGAAATTTGGATTGGGTCGAAATAACCTTGAAACCATGGATGATGTAAAAGCTATAATTCATAAAAAGGAATATGAAAAATATATATATATATATATATATATAATGTGTATATTTTTTTTTTTTTTTTTTTTGTAATAAACTCACAACTGATGCCATGGGCCTCTTATTGTAATCCTTCTGCAACATTAGCTTCAACATATGCAATGCCGTTTGAGATAATTTCGACTTTAAACTTTTATAATCTGGTTCATCCCTAAATATACTTTGTTTGACCTCTTCATATGTATTTCCACCAAAAGGCAAGGATTTAGTAAATAAAAAAAACATGATAACTCCAGCTGACCATATATCACATTTGATTGTAAATTTTTTTTTGAATACTTCTGGAGCCATATATAGAACTGTTCCTGCAGCTGTTTTACTAATTCCTTCTGATTTATTAATTAATTCTGCTAGACCAAAATCGATAATTTTTAAAGTATCATCGCCTTTTTCTTTGAAAAGTATATTTTCTGGTTTTAAGTCTTTATGTGCTATATTATTACTATTACTATGCATATATGCTATGGCACATAAAATTTGAAACATTATGTTTTTTATATATGTCTCACTGAAACTTTCTGAGTTTTTAATTTTACTCATTAATTCACCACCTTCACATAATTCCATTACAATATATGTACAATCCACATTTTCATATACATCGAATATTTTTATAATATTCGGATGATCCAAATATATTAATACATTAATTTCTTCATTTATTTTAATATGTTTCAAGCTCTTCTTTTTCAAAATCTTCACCACTTTATATAACTTACATATATTATCCTCTACTAAATGTACTTCACCAAAAGCACCATACCCAAGTATTTTCTTAAAACTTAAATAATTATATATGGATGAATAATCATAACCACCCAATTTTTTTCTACTTATAATACAGTTCCTTTTAATTTTAAAATTTTTCGTAGGATAATATTTTTTTTTTATCTGCTTCAATAAATCCCAATACATTTGCCGAAAATCAGTATAATTCATTCTATTATTTTTGCTGCTGTCATAATCTTTATACACGATAGATAATATATTCTCTACAAAAAATAAAATAAATCAAATATAATAATATAATATAAGAACATTATAAATATACAAACAAAATACATATATATCATAAATATTGTTAAAAAATAAGGCACAACATGTAAAAGTTACACAAATAGAAAATACACATAACATATATATATATATATTTTTTATTTTTATTTCCATTACTATCTACGGGAGGAAGCTCCAGATTGTGACACAATTTTTGTATTAAGGATTCAATTTCACTAAAATGTAAAAAATTTTTATTTTTGACATCAAATTGTTGAAAAGTAGCTCTAGCTGATTTTTCAAATATTTCATTATTTTTTAAAACTTTATCTATTTTGCTTTTAATATAAAATGGTGTAACCATAACATCTTCATCAATATTATTTTGTTTCTTTAATTTATTATTCTCAAGCATTTTTCTACTCAATGTTTGATCTATGTTCACTTCTAAATCTTTTTCATACTTTTCATTTCCTTTTTCTTTGTATCTCTCATTCTGTTTTATAAATTCTTTATTTAAAGGAAAATTCGGTATTCCTTTAATTTTTCCTCCAGATTCAAAATCATTTTTGTTAGAAACTACATCATGTACAGATAACATTTTTTCATCCACTCCATTTTCTTCATTATTTCTATTTATCTTGATATTATATTTTTTTTCATAATAATCTTTATTCATCATATTTCTTCTATTATTTACTAACTCATTTGGAATACCATTTTTTTGTTTATTCATATCATTATATTTTTTATATTTCATATCTTCCACATAAGATATTAACTTATCATCACTTCCTTTATCATTACTTTTTAGGGCTTTTTTTTTGTCATTATCTAATCCATTGGGAAATTTTAAAAAATGGATTTTTTCCTCATTATCATTTATTTTATACCTTTCATTTTTATCAAAATTCAAATCCTTATTCTTATTTAAATTTAATTGCGCCTCTGAATTATAAGCTATCAAATTTTTACATTCAATTTTATTATAACTTACTGTTTCATCATTTCTTACTTTGTCAAGTTTGCTTTCATCAAATGCATCAATTTTTGTTTCAGATTTTTCTAATGTATTATATTTAAATTGATCTATTTTATTTATATTATTAATAGAATTAAAACTACCATTTCTTTTAACCTCAGATGATATGAAAGAACGAGATAAACTATTTTTATTACGATGAAAAAAGTGACCCAATGCTCCTGCATGTAATATATCTGTAAATTTTATTTTTAATTTTTCCTTCTTTTCTGAACGTTCACATATTTTATCTTCCTTTTTAAAAAAATCCTCAATGTGTTTTTTACTTTTCATTTTGTCCAGAAAATGTTTTATATTATGTTTTTTTTTATCTTCACTATTTAATGATTCACATATTTCTTCATTTTTCCTTTTTGTCAATTCTTTATAAGTTTCCTTTCCTCTTTTTAAAATATCATTACTATAATAATCTACAGTTTTATATTTTGATATATTTCTAGTATGTTCTCTACTATTTAATGTATCTCCCTGATCGTAAATTAACTTATTATTATTATTATTATTATATGGTAAAACACTATTAACTTCATTCATAATATTAAATGTATTCATATTTTCACCATCTAATACATAATTCTCTATTTTATTATCTGTATGACTTCTTTGAATTTTTGGTGATATATTTCCTATTAATTTTCCTTTCATATAATTATTTCCATCCATATACACTTTGTCATATTCCTTCTTTTCCTCGATTTTCTTATCTAAACCTTTAAAACCAAATGTATTATTATTGTTCTTATCATTGTTATCATTTTTATAATTGTTATACGTTTTGTAGTTCCCCATTTTAACATCATATTTTTCAAACCATTCATTTTTATTACACATGTCAAACGTAGAAACTTTAATTTTATTTTCTTCTCTATTATATAATTTCTTTCCATTTTCAAAAGAAAACAGTTCTTCTCTTTTTAAAGAATTATCATCTTCCTTATTTATATTTTTAAAATTAAAAATGTTTTCATTTTTAAAACCTTTAACATCAATATACTTTTTTTTTAAGTCATCATTAAAATTAGAATGAGATACTTCTTTATTCACATCATTTTTAATACTTTCTTCTTTAACATTATTCTTTAAATATTTATTAGAATCGTTTATTTCTTCACCATAGCTATCATCGTTATTATAATAATTCTCTTCATTATCATGAACATGATCATTTTCATTATATTCAATATAGTTATCGTCTTCATCCATATTATCATCTTCTTCATCCATATTATCATCTTCATCCATATTATCATCTTCTTCATCCACATTATCATCTTCTTCCTCAACATTATCATCTTCTTCCTCAGCATTAACATCTTCATAGTCAAAGTTATCTTCATCATAATAATCGTAATACATATCTTTCAGTGTTTCGTTATTTTTGTCTATATTTTCAATTTTCTTAGTTCCCTTTCTATCTATATTTACGTCTTCTATTTCAAATATATTTTTTCCTTTTGATTTATGATTGTTATTATATTCATCACCATATTCATAAAAATTATCATATGCGTCAATATGATATTCATAATTACTTTTATTCTTTTCGTTATATTTTTCATGGATGTATGGTAATTTTTTTTTATATGAATTTCTAGTAATATTACTATTCTTGGAATATTCCCCGATATTAGAATCATTCTCATTAAAATTCTTTTTATCATTCTTCTTATTATTAGTATTATTGTTATTGCTGTGTTTGTTATATAGTTTTTGTTTATTTATATTGTGAGAATCTAAAACGTTTTTAATATTTACTCTTGAATAATTATTTAACATGTTGGTCTCTTCATTTGTATACGAATTGTACGTTTTATATTCAACATTTTCCTCCTCTACAAAATTATTATCATCAAAATTATCGTTTTCATAAATATCTTCCTCGAATATATCATTTTCTTCATTTTCTTGATTTCTATAATGTAACATCTCTTTTGAATTATCATATATTTCGTTAATTTTATTTTTATTCATAAACCCTTTTTTATTATTTTTGTGAGACAGCATAATTTCATTGTTCTCTTCTTTATTAAACCCATTTTTATATATTCCATATAAGTAACTTAGCTCTGAATTATTTACACTATCTACATTTTTATCATCATTTTCGTTATCATATTCATCATCATCTAACACATTTGTTATTCTTTTATTTTTTTTTTGGTGTTTATTATTTTTATTGTAATAATTTTCCCCATTTCCTTTATAATTGTTTTTCAATATTTCCAACACCATATTAATGTAAAATGATATTAAAATTTAACAAAATTTTAAATAAATAAATATATATATGTGTGTACATATATACACACGTTTGTATTTTACGATAATTCAATTTTTAGAAAAATACAATATATAAACAAAAATAAAAAAATAAAAAAAAAAAGAAAGGAAAAAAAAAAATCCCTAATCATGTTCTTCCAGTAAAATCATCTAAAAACTATTTTTCCTTTAAACAAATAAAAACAAATATTGTCTTTACCTTAAAGGGAAAATAATTTCTATCATTAAGAACTACATTCATTGCAAAAATTTCATATTATAATATATATATTCATAAAATTGTAAAAATACCTTTCTTATTCCTTATTTTATCATATAATTCAAAATATAATTTACACATCAAAAAATATTACATGTTTTATAATTTAGGTGTATTAAGATAAAATAATAATAAAAAAAACAACAAGAACAAAAAAAAAAAAAAACAGGAAAAAAAAAATGGGTTGTCATCTTTTACAGATACATAATTTTTATCTCCTATATTATTTAAATTATTTTTTCTTTTTCTTCCTAATATTATTTTGTATCCTAAAACTATATATAAATAAAAAATTGTATTGAGTTTAAAATATATTTTATATTACATTATTCATGTGTATCATATAAATAAAAATTAAAAATATATATAAATATATTCATTTAACATGTAACTAGGAATATAAATCACATAAAATTACATATATATATATATATATATATATATATATATATACACAATTCAAATTTGTAAAATGAATTATCAGAATATTAAAAAAAGATTAATAAAATATATTGAACATAGTTATGCTAAATGAAAGTACGTTGGTGTTTATATAAATATATATATTAAAACAGTTAAAATAAAGTATATAGAAAATCAAACATATAAAAAAAAAAAAAAAAACTTCAAGAAAAACAAGTATTATTTGAAAATAATGATGAAAAAATAAAAAATTAATAATATATAATTTAAATACAAAAAAAAAAAAAATGTTTATAAAAATGCCAATTAATTAAATGAAGTTTTTTATTAAGGCAGTCATTATATTTAAATATATATATATATATATATATATATTAAAAATATTATACCACACTAAATTTTAAGGTTTCATATGAATATAGGATTATTTTATTTATTTATTTTTTTTTTTTTCCCTTTTTTTGGCAACTATTATAAATAACTACATTTCTGAAATCATAAAATAAAAAAAAGGAAAAAAATGATGTATATATTTTTTTATATAAACAGAATTTATTCCTTAATAAATAAATTTATAAAGTAAAAAAAAAAAAAAAAAAAGCTACATTTTTTTTTTTTAATATTGTTTATTTATATACCTATTTTTATACAACATATTTTATTTTTAAAAAATATATTATGTACGTTCATGTAAAAAAAAAAAAAAAAAAAATTCCTTTTCCTTAATAAAAAGCCATTATTGTATATATATAATTATATAGGTAAAATCTATAATTTTTTTTTTTTTTTTATTCCTCTTCCCAATATTTTATAATATGGACAACTTTTTTTATCCCCTTAGGGAAAATATAAATTTCCTATTGAATAATATAAAGTAAAAAAAAAAATTCAATAAAATTAATGAGATATTTGAAAATACATAAATATTTTCGATTTTTACTTTTTTTTCCATGTTATTAATATTTAAACTTTTTGAGCATTTTTTTTTTTTTTTTTGTCCTTAACAGTTAATATGGTTTATAAATATATATTATATGCATGTATGATTTATAGGATAAATTTATTTAGTTGTATAATATTTTTTATTTTTATATTTTTTTATTTTTCGCTTTATTGGTTCTTTGTTCTTTATTCTTTGTAATTTTTTTTTTTTTTTTTTTTTTTATTTTATAACAAAAATTATCATTTATTATTATTTTTAACGTCATAATATAATATAGTATATAAATAAAAAATAAACATTTACCATTCTCATATATATTATAGATTATAATATTTTTAGTTTGGGGTAATAATTTGTGTGCATATTTATATAATTATATATATTTTGTGTGTGCTTATTAATTACAAATATATATAATATATATAACTTCAAAATTAAAAATGTCCAAATTACTTTTTTTAATGTTTTTTAGCAATAAAAGATGATTATAATAATTATTATGTTTTAATTGAATGAATGATACAAAAAAAAAATAAAATAAAATAAAAGCTTATAACCATGTATGAAAAATAAAAAAATAAAAATAAGGATTAATACAATTATATATAATAATAATTAAAAAAGGTAAATAAATAAAACCGAAAATAACCTAAACAAAAACGTTCTTATATATATATATATACATATGTATGTATATAATATGTTTATTTAAAATGGTTTTTTCTTTTTTATAAAAAATTATTTTAAACCCAATATTAATTTGTAATATTCTTTAAATGTGATGTTTAAATTTAAGAGTTTCCTTATAAAACTGTTTAAAAAATATAAAAAAATTCTTAAAGAAGATTTGGAGAATTAAAAAAAAATATATATAATTATTGTTCATTTTTAGTACACATAAAGAAAAAAAAAAAAAAAAAAATTATATATATATAATATATATATATATTTTTTTTTAATCTTAAAAAAAAAAATAAATAAAATAAATTTGAATTCTTGTCCTTATACTTTTTTATTACGATATTAAAAATAAATAATACAAAATATATATATATATATATATATAAGAAAACAAAATATGAAATAAAATAATAAAAAAAAAAAATACATATATTTATTTATATATTAACAAATTGTTTTAAATTTTTCTTATATAAAAATGAAGCTGAATAAATTTTTTGATCTTGTATTTCTTTTTTCTTTTATATTTTTTAATATAAAATGTATTAAAAGTATTTCACTCAAGACACATGGATTATATTTAAAAAATGATATTTTTTTTACAAACAGGAATAATAATACATATGGTTTCATAGGATTTAGTAAGAAAGATTATTCTTTTCCAAATTTAAATAAAACAAAAGTAAATTCTAATAAAGACGTTTTAAAAAAATTTAACAGAATGAATGTTTTATATTCACAAGATTCTGAATATGGATTAAGAGAATATAAAAATGATAAAAGCTTATGGAATCGATTCGTTAATAAAATGTCAGCAGTTAACAAAAATGTTTTAACAAAGCTTGTCTGTGCAGGTACTTTCTGTTTAGCATTATATCCTGTATATACTATGTTATTAAATAGTAAAATAGAGTACTTTGTAAAAAATATTTTAAAAGAAAAATTAATGAATTTAAATATTCCTAAAAGTATCAAACGTTATCTTTTTTTCATATCGTTTGCTGAATTCAAGAGATCTCCTTTTTTCCTTTCAACAATGTTAATTGCATCATATACTTTATATGTTATTTTAAAGGTTTATATAGAAAAATATAGAGAATCAAAAAGAATTAAATCGGCAATTGAAGATTATAACAAAAACAAAAATGAATATATAAATACAGGTAGAGATTCATCCACAGAAAATGACACGGATTATTATAATAATATGGACGATGATGATTATAATAAAGATTTTTACTAATATATGAAAAGTTGTTTAATTTTAATTTTTCCCTTTTTATTGTTATTGTTTTAATGTTTATATATTTTATGTTTTTTTTTTTTTTTTTTTTTTCTTTATTTCTTTTTCTCAAAACTTTTTAATTTTTAGTAATTTTTTTAATCATCCCTTTTTTTAAAATTAATTTTTTCTTTCATAAGGTTATCAATAATATCTGTGAACATGTGTGAAAAAAAATGAGATATAATCGTAGGATTCAAAAATGTATAATCATATTCCACTGGAAGATTTGAATCAAAATTTTTATTTCCTAAAAATAAAATAAATAATGTAATACTCATATAAATAAAAACTACACTTATCTTATTAAATATATATTTGTTTAACGTTTTGTTTAAATAATATTAAACAAACTTGTTATTATATCGATTAGATCGTCCTTCAATATATTTTCAAACTGTTGTATTGAACATGTATTTATTTTTAAGAGATATGTAATGTATTTTTTTATATGATTTCTAATTATGCTTTTAAACATTTCAGCAAACATACAACAATATATATCTTCTATAAAATAAAAAATAATATATATGATCAATAAAGTTATTTTACCAAAAAAAAAAGAAAAATATATAAATATAGGCATAAATTATATTCTAACTTTTTTGATAAATAAATTTTTCGTTGATTGGAATATCCTTATATTTTTCATCCTCCATATTTAACTTTTCCAATTTATCAAAATCAAGATAATGCCTTTTAAAAAAACCTTAGACGGATAGTAAAAAGAAAATAAAATTGAAAATAAAAATAAAAATGTTTACACATATGTAGGTATATATATATATATATATATGTGCTATCTTATTTTTATTACTTGTTGATCTTTCTTCAAACGGAATAGGTAAATTAATATATTTTTTAAAATACAACGATTTTGAGTAAATATTAGTTTCAATTAAATTTTCAAACGTTTTTTTTTTATTTTTCAAATTATCAACATTACATGTGAATAACTTTACATGAATATAAAAATAGAACTTAGACATATTCTGGATATCGTGTTTTTCTTGTTCTTTGAAATTTTCTTTTTCTATTATATCGTCTATTATTAAGTGAGAAAAACAAAATTTTTATGAATACTTTTTTTTAATAATATATATATATATATATATATTTTTTATTTTATAAAGAAACTTAAATACCATTTTTTACTCCATATAAGCGTCTTATGGCTTTCTGAAGCATATCTGTATTCATATTGTCCTACATTTTGTGTAAAAAAAAAAATATATCATATATATATATATATATATAATGCTTAAATTTTTTATATTTCGATATTATTATTACATAGGTGTATTTAAACTTTTGAATGTTGTCAAATATTTTCTGAGCGTGTGAAAAGGTTAAATCATCAAATCGTTTCTTTTTTTTTCTTTCAGGTAAGGATAAAACTTTATTCTGAGTGTTTTCCGTTTTATCTCTTGTATCTTCATATACTTCTTCTATTCATTAAATAAATAAATAAATATATATATATATATATATATATATATATATATAAATGAAGTAGCTTTTTCGTCATGATATAACTTAATTTTTTTGTAATTATGAAACATATTTTATCTACCAATGTTCGTTTCTATAACATCATATGTATCGTATTTAACTTGTTCATTTTCCTTCATTTCAAAGATTTCTGTTTCTATAAACTTTAGCTCTATTTGAATGTTGCCCTCAATATCTATTAGTACATCGTTTAAAATGAAAGTAAATCTCAATACTATTTGTTCTTCTTTTTTAACAATTCCTATTACATAACAATATAAAAATAAAAAATAAATGAATATATGTGCACAAATTATTATTATTATTATTATATTTTACCTTTGTTGGGATCAATTTTTAATATACTCCCAGGAAGAGTATTTTTATTTGAAACTTTAAACTTTAAATCCTTTACAGATGAATAATTTTTAATTATAACAATTCTTTCTATTAGGGAACTAATATGTAACAAAATATTAAAAATATATAAATATAATGATAACAAAAAAATTAATAATAAGGATAAAATAAATAAATATAATAAAATATTATGTAAGGGATAACACATAAAATTTTTATCATAAAAAATTATTTTTTTTATTAACTTTATATTGATTTTTACTTTATTGTTGTCTTACTTTGTGGGGGCATATAAAATATTTATAGAGCTAGGGGAAATGTAAAACAGTTTATTTTTAACATATATATAAGAATATGGTGGAATAAAATTGGAACAGAATGTTTTTATGTTTTGATCAGGAATATCATTAATACACTTATTATTAAAGAGATTAATTTTTTTGTACTGATCCTTATATATATTATCTAATGTTGTATTTAACGTTAGTGCAATTTCTATTTTTTTTAGTTCCTATAAAGTTGAATGGTTATAAATATGCATATATATAAGAAAATTAATCTAAAGAGGAATAGGAAAATAAATAGGTATGCATATATATATATATATATATATATATTACTATATTTTTTTGTAAATGTTTAAAATAAGAATTCATTATCAAGGTGTCATTAATTATAGATGGAGATAATTTGGAAAGCAAAATAAAAACAGAAAGATATTTTTTTCTTTTTATTATTCCTTTAGGGTTTAAAACCATAAAATTGTTATTTTTTTCTATATCATAATATATATCTACTTCACTATCATTTAACATATCTATATTTAATATGCATTCGTTATTTATTCCCAGAATGTGTTCATTCAATTCCTTGATAAAAAAAAAAAAGAGAAATATTAATGATAAGAAAACAAAAAATAATATATTCAAATATATATATATTATTCATACTTTAACATTCATTAAATATATAGGAGGAATATTTGGATGGAATGTAAGTGCACATAAATTCAAAGGAACTACTTTTCCATTTTCAATATCAATTATTAATGGCATATTGTGAAAACCAATATATTTATGTTTATAAAATAATGTAATTGTTTTTGTCCCCTTTTCTTTTATTGTGAACTTGGTAGGGGATATTTCACAGCTATCTAAACATCTCATAAAATTATTAAATGTATTATCAACATATAAAATGTGAGCTATCTATAATGTTAAAAGAAGTATATATACATACATATATATATATATATATATATATATATATATATATATTTGTTGTAATATTTTCCAGGTAAATGGAATAGTTTTCCTTTTTTTTTTTTTCTATTTTTACCTCATCTTCGTGTGTTTTAACATAAGGTGGTAATATAGGAAGAATATAAGATTTTATAGTATTTATTTCAACATATAGCGATATATCAAGAGGGTTATATAAAATTAAATTTACGGATGTAATTTCATTTAAGGTATTATTTCCTATATTAAAATCTATATAATTAAAGTTATTAAATAATTTCTTCATGTTTTCTATCCCTTGGTTTTGTTTATATTCCATGTCTATATTTGAAATATTATCTTTTAAGTACCTATAATTTAAATATACATTTTAACATAAAAAAAAAGGTTAAATAAAAAAAAAAAAAAAAATTATATATATTATTAGTATGAAATATATTTATGTTAATATAAAACGTACGTATTAATTTTATCAATAGAAGTCATGTTCCAGTATATTGACGTTGGTGTTTTAAAATCATTAATATCAATAATTTGAAAATAGGGAATAACAACATTTACAATTATATCAATATAGTTCCTAAAAGGATTCATACATACAATTATAAAGATAATAATTTTTATGAGTACATAAATATGAATGTGTTTATATGTGTGTATGTATGTTTTTATACAATTATTTATTCTTATATTCTTGTTGATTATACTCATTTTCTGTAAAATTAAAAAATAATATATAAAAAATAAAGTATAAATTTTTTTTAATCCTTCATAAAAAAAATACATATACATATATATATATATATATATCATTTTTACCTCCTACGATGACAAAAAATCTGTAAACAAAACGACCTTTCTTATTAGTATTAAAACCAACATAAAAATATTTAGCAGAACACGAATTTATCATATCTTCTGTATTTTCAGTTATTATATATTTTTCAGCTTCTTTAGTTTCTTCTTCATCTTTGAGAATTAAAAAATAAATAAATTAAAAGAACATATTAAAAAAACAATAAAATTTAAATGAATAAATAAATAGTTTTATTAAAATATAGAATGGTTATATAGAATACCTAAAAATTTGACATCGTCTATTTGATAAATTTTAGTTTTGGTCCTGTAATTTATCTTAACAGGATGTTCATTTTGTATCCTCACCTAAAAAAAAAAAAAAAAAAAATATTAATAATAATAATAATAATAACAAACTTTTAATAACATACATATAAAAATAATAATAAAAAAAAAAAAAAAAAAGTTTCCATTATTTTTGCTCTTTTCATTATATTTATACCTTTGCATTAAATCTTGTTCCAGATGTAATTGGGCTACTTTCAATTATTTTAGGATACATTTTAAGACAACATTTTATTATGTCAACGTTAATATTAAATTTTTTACAAGTTTTTATATGATCTTTCAGGTTTTCATTTAAATATATTATTTTGTTCTTCATATCTATATTATTTATATATAATAAATATGTAAAAAATAAAGGTATGGATTTCTTAACATAAGTATTACTATAAGCATATATATGTAAATTTTTCCTTTCAAAAGGTAACAAAGAAAAATAATAGAAATTATATATTTTTTTGTCTTCTTTAAAAGATGTCAATTGATTATTTTCCCATTGATTTTCTATATTATTTAAAATGTCCTCTTTATATAATTCTTCCTTTATATTATGATCAGTTTGTTCTTCTTGTTGTTCATTGAATTGTTTTTTTCCTTCTATATGTATATTAACTATATCATCAACTTCTTTTTTAATTAGAAAACATAAAACATTTCTCTCAGTCATATTTTCTATTGGTACTTTTTTAATGCTTTCCGTTTCGGTACTTACACAAGGTAAATTCTTCATATATATATATAAAAGAAAAAAATGAAAACAAATTAATAAATAAATGAATAATATATAATATTAATATATTATATAATGATATTATATTTTTATAAAATATATATATATATATAATATATATAATTAAAATTTCTATAGTAAATAATATATATACAATCTTACAATGTCCAATTCTCCTTTGTTCAACATTACATTATTCATCTCATGAGAAACAAAAACTGATATATAATTCTTTTCAACTCCATTTATTAAATAAGCAACTTTTATTTCTGATTCAACTAGATTTTTTTTTTGTGGAGAATAAAAAATAATTACATTTAAAAAACTATTTTTGGGTACATAATTTATCAACGGATAAATTCTAAAAATAATAAAAAAATAATATATATGTGTAAAAAATAAAACATATAATATAAAAAATAAAATAGAGACATTTTTTCTTTTATTATAAGTTTTTTTTCTTGTTTCTTTTTTTTTTTTTTTTCCATTTTGAAGTTTTGACCTTATACTTTCAACATCATTTTTAAATTGGGTAAAATCAATAATTTGTGTAATATCTGTATTGTTCTCAAACTTAGAAATAGTATAATTATTTTCTTCTTCAATCATATTTAAAAAGAAAATATGTTTGGGTGAAAAAAGCAAACTGTTCATTACATTATCTGTCTCACATAAGTATTTAATCTTAAATTGAAAAAAAGTAACATATAAAAATAAAGGTGGTAATAATGTTTTACTATTACATTTTCTATAATCTTTGTTATTTGATGGAAAAACAATACATTCATAAATTTCTCGTGTATATTTCTCTTTAAGCACTTTTATATTTTTAACTCTATATAAAAAATAAAATAAAATAAATAATATATAGTAAAATATATACAATTAAATATATACATATATATATATTTGAGTAAATTCTTAGTGTATACTTAAATGTTTGATAACTAAAAGGTAATAGTTGTGATTCAACAGGTGTTACTTCAAAAATATTATGCTCCTTTTTTTTGTTATTTAAACCATTTGTCCATACACATGTATATTCAATTGGTGTTTTGTTCATAATCATAATATCCTTTTCCTCAAATTCTAAGACTTCTAGCTCCTTAGGAACTATAAATATATCCCTTAAATGTATATATATATATATATTATAAAAATTTTTGTTTTTTTTTTTTTTTTTAATTTGTAATATTTTATTTTACTTTTGATTTATTTCCATTATTTCATTCAATAAATCATATGGAGTGTCCTCATAAGTATCAAATTCCACTGGGAAGTCCCATATATCAATATAATCATTTTTTTCATAATAAGAGGTATATATTGTTTCTTTATCATGTATAAGATGCTTATATCTATATATATGGTTAATAGAAAGTGGACACATTTTATAATTTATTGAGAAATTACAAATAATATCTATATAAAATATTTGTTTATTTAAATGAACCAAGAAATATATTCTTTTATAAATATTTATTGGATAAATACAATTACATATTAAATTAAGAGAATGAAAACTATTTTTCTTTATAGTAAATTTTTTATTTTTTATATTTATAAAGTTCCCTGTATTTATAACATCTACATCCAAATCTGCATTTTCATCATTCCTTATCGTAACTTTTTCATTTATATTATCTCCTATTTTAACATTTTCAAATAAATATAATGTTTTTGAAAAAAATAATTTTATGTTTACAATTTCACATATTAAAAACAGTTCCACACAATAATCATTACATGCTATAAATTGAATTATTTCTGTGTATTGATTTACTGGGTTTGAACTATCAATACTTATGATTATTTCTTCCTTGGCCTTTTCTTTGAGGAAAAATTTTTCATTCAATAATATGAATATATTTTTTTCTTTTTGTTTTCTAGCCTTTTTACAAAAGGGATGAAGAAAAAATATGATGAATAATGGACATATATGTTTAAAAGGTATGTATATAAATAAATATATAAATATATATATATATATATATATATAACATATTTATGGATAATAAAACAGTTATTTTATAAAAAGATTTGTAGAAATATATGCCTAATATTAAGATATAATATTTACTTACTATAATTTTAATTGGAGAATTAGTAAGATTTTGTAAAAATATTGTTTTCTTAACTTTTTGTCCTAGTGTTATTTTTCCAAAATTTAAAATACTTTTATTAAATACTTCTTTGTTATTTTCAAATAGGATATTAATTTGTGGAAGTACAGACAAAAAATTTATCTCTGTTTTTTTTTTAATTAAACAAACGTTAACATTTTCTTCATTTAATAAATGTATTATGTCATTTACATTTTTAGCTTCTTCATTTTCATTTGGATTTATTGTTGTATTCATAAAATTGTTTTTTTTATAATCATCGTTTTTGTATGTTTCTAATTTTTCTTTTTTTTTATTTATATCTTTTGTGTCATTATTTTTTATTTCTTCTTTTTGGAATATATTTTTTTCTATATGTTTGGGTATTTCAATAATAGACGTAGAAATAAATTCATTATATTTTTGTGGAACTTCAGAATATATAATTATTTTTATAGATTTTTTTTCATTAGCTTTTAGAATAAATTGAGATGGATCAAATTTTATTTTCAATTTTTTTTCCTTTGATAAACTTTTATGTGATAATTTAATGATTGCATTCAATGCCCCTTGGTTTTTTATGACAAAGTCTTCTATAGTTTTTTGTTTAATTACCATCTCATTTAAATTTAATATTGATGGAATAATTACATCACATTTTAAAGGAGTAGCTTTAAGCTGTATGGATATTTTTTTATCTTTTGTTTTATCATCTATTAAAATATTTAATATTTCACATATAGTTTGTAAATCATTCAATGGATTTAAAAAACTTATTAAGTAACTCTTATTTAACCCTGGACTAATATTTTCTATTTCTTGCACTGGGTAAGTAAAATATGTACTACTCTGAAATAAAAATCGAAATCGTATAATATTTTTAGTGGTATTTTTTATATGTAGCCGTTTCGTTAATTTTACCCCTCCTTCATAATTATCAAATTCGATGAAGGAGTTAAATTCAAGACCATACATTCTACAACTTTCCATTTTTTATCTCTACATTAAATATAATAATGAACAGAAGAGTGTTAAATGAAAGGAGGTTATTCATACTATTAAAGCCACAAAATATAATAAATAAATAAATAAATAAATAAATAAACATATATATATATATATATATATATATATATATATATATATATATATATTGTGTATTAATAGGAAAATATCTTATTTTTATTTTTTTTTAACATACAAAATAATTATCCTATATATATATATATATATATATATATATATATATATATATTTCAGACAAATCATTCTAGTTTCTCTTTATTTTTAAATGATAATTCTCAAATTGTATTACGCATATGTAAATGCATTATCTTTTTACTCAAATTTACATTTTTATGTTATTAGAAAAATGCACACCAAAAAAAAAATATATATATATATATATATATAATATATATGAACATATATTTATATATATGTGCTCATTAAAAACACACAAAAAAATATAATATAAAATAAAATAAATTATTATTTAAAAAAAAAAAAAAATTCATAAACGTTCATGTACGTGAAAATTTCATATAAGCAATCAACCATATAAACAATATGTACAATAAATATATATTTGCATTGATAAAATGATAAGGAGGAAATTTATATGTTATATATATATATATATAATAAATATTAAGACAAAATATATTTTATTAAAATAAAAATAAAATAAAAAAATAAATTAAAACTAATCCATTATTAACAAACACACACATATATATATAAATATATATAAACAATGTTTTTAAAGGAAATAAATAAATATTTTATTAATCCATATTAATTTATATTTATTATTTTATTATATTTTTTATATTTGATTTTAATTTTCTTTATTCTTCTATTATCAATGGGAATATAGAAAAATATATATTTCTTTTATGTAATTCTGTTTTTTCTGTTATATGTGCTAATGTTTTTTTTATTTTCATGGTATATTCTGTATTTCCTTTTGTTAATAAACTAAGACAATATGAATAAGCTTGTAAAGTATTACACCAATTTTGGATAATAATATCAATAGACATTCCTGTCTTTTTTAACATTTTTTGTATATTCATTAAAACAATTTTGATATCTTCATTATCTTCTATGAATTCTTTAAATAGTGAATCATGTTCATCTCCTACATTTCTTTCTTTCTTTTCATTGATTTTTCTATTAATGTTTGTAGTAACTGCATTTAAATCATCAATATGTAATGTTATGCTATTTTGATCTTTTAAAATGAATGTAACATTATTATTTTTAATTTCAATTTTTTCAATAAAAATATTATTATTCAATACAGCAATAAAATCAGGAGTACTTCCATTACTCATTAAATTATATATACCAAACCATTTTTTGATTAAGGATACTTTTGGTGTATGTTTTTTTAAAGTTTCCACTACATTATATGCATATTCATATCTTGCTTTATGTGCTTTAGGTAATTCTTCTTCAAATATATTATAAAAGTCAAGAACAATATTCATTAAAACATCTTTTATGTGTATATTAATTCCATCAATTTCAATTATAAATAATAATTTTCTTGGTTTTGATATATCTATATTCATATTTTTTTTTCTCACATTTTTATAGTCTTTTATTTCGGATCTCCCTAAAAAGGTAAACATAACTTGTCCTTCAGCTGTTATTTCAAAAACACCTTGTTTTGTATTTATTTTCACTTGTTTAATTTCTAATGTATTTACAACTCTATGTGCAATATCTGAATTTACGTTCTTTTTATAATTTATCAAATTGGAATCTTTTAATAATTTTAAGCTCGTTCTTAAATTTTCTGATGAATTATTAGTTTTCGATAATATAAAATTATTATTATGATGATGATTAAACAAATCGGTGTTATGTACCAATAAATTATTACTATTACTATTATTATTATTATTTATTATTATTGATTTTTTATCTAAACTATTTATTTTATTCGTTACAATGCTATTAATACTTTTTTTTCTATTATCTATACTATATTCACTTAAGGTATCATATATATTATATATATCCTTTTTATTTACATTATCATATTTATACATGTTTGTTATGTTATTATCTACAGAAATGTTTGAATTGTTATTATTATAATTACTGATATCTTCCCTTTTTGAAAACAAATTAGGATTCAATAATTTTTCATCACTAATATTATTTTTATGATATTGATCCATATAATTAGTATACTTATTTAATGGTTTTCTGTTAATATATAGTTCCTTTTCTTCTTCATTATTTGGTGAATTTTGATAATTCTGATTATTCTTATAATGCAATTGATCATTTTTAAGAGTTTCATCGTTCATTTCATTAGATGTATTGAACATATCTTTTATATTATTCTTATGTTCATTTTTCATATTAGATGTATTTTTCTCTTTTAATACTTCATTTGTTGGAGACATTACACTTATATAAGAAAAAATAGAAGCTGCTGGGGTGGGTTCTGAAATTGGATTTTCAAATTCTTCATTAAAACTATCAAATGAATATCTGATCATATTTTTATTGGTATTTTCTTCCTTATATGAATTAATTGAATAAGAAACATCCTTTTCTGAATTATTCATATTATTATACATGTTCAAAAATGGAGGTGTGTTCTTTTTATGTTCTAAATTATTATTTATACTATAATTCCATTCACTTGTATTTTCACTTAAACAGAGATCACTTTGATTATTTTCATTATCATACAAATTTTCTATTCGTGTTTTATTATTTTTCATAATTTCTCTAATGTCCTTACCTTCCATTTTATATGGACGATCACTATGATATTCCATAAAATTTGGAACATCTTTTTGTATCTCTTTTTGAATATCATTTAGAATATTACTTGGCATTTCATTTGAAATATATTTATTGTCTGTGTTATTCTTATTATCATTTTTCATTCCACTTTTTATATCACTTTGTGAACATTTCTTTATTTCATTTGTATTATCATTGATATTAATAATCGAATCATCATTTTCATTTTTTCTATATAATTCCCCTTCATTGTTTGAACCATTTTGAGAATTATAATTTAAAGTATCAAGTATATCTTTCATATTTTTCCCTTTTGTGTTAAACAATAATGGATTATGGAGATTTTCTTTGTTTCTTTCATTTATGAATGAAACATGTTCATTTTTATCTTCTCCAGCACTTGTCTTGTTATCATCAGATATATCATTAATATTTTTATTTTCAACTAAATCATAATCAGCATCTATTATAAAATTTTTGTATTCGTTTTCTTCGAAATTTACATTAGATATTTTTTCTTCATTCATATCACATTTTTCTTCTTTTTTGTTTATTATGGATATATCATTTATATCATAATTGTTGGCAACGTTTTTTATGGAAGATTCTATATCATTAATTGTTGTTTTTTTTAAAAGAGCTGTGGCTGATTCATGATTCATATTAACAAACATTTCTTTGTCATTTGATTTGTTGAATAGATATTCATCATTGTGTGTAAAATCATTTTTGTTGGACAAACAAATATTATTATTATTATTATTATTTATATTATTATTCATATTATTTATATTATTATTCATATTATTTATATTAGCATGAACCATTTCATAAATTTTATTCTTATTCATACCATCATGATAACTATTACACATTATATGTTGGTTGATTATTTCATTTTTATTTTTATGAAATGATGTTTCTGAACATTTACTATCCACTTTACCATAATTAATATTTTCATTTTCATTTTCATTTTCTGAAGATTCTAATTTATTAAAAAATATATTTCTATTCATATTATTATATGACTTTTCATTTGTATCTTTTTCATCATTTGGATGTTCAATAAGTTCATGGTTATAATTTCCAAAATGACTATTATAATAATTATCATTACTAATATTATTATTATTATTATTATTATCTCTATATTTTATATAATCTTTTTTGGGATCATTTAAATGATTATCATATGTTATATGCTTAAAATGATTTTCATAGGAATGACTTCGTAACATTGAAAAAGAAGAATCGTTTAAATATTTATTATTATAATCTTCAGAATCTGTATTAAAAGAAAAAAAAAAATTTCTTTTTTTGTTTTTATTGTTATTTTTATAAGGATATATATTATTTTTAATATAATTTATACTATCTATATGTTTATTATTATTATTATTATTATTATTATTATTTATTTTATATGTTTTATTTTTTTTTTCATTATTTATATTTTTCAAACTATTAAAACTATTTTTTTCTTTAATATAAGGAAAATCACTTTTCCTTATTATGAATTTGTGTAGTTTTGGTGTAAAATTATTAAAACTAGAATAATATCTATTTTTTTTATTATTATGATACATTCCTTTTTTCATATTTTTATAAACTAAATTTAATCTAGACTCATTATTAATATTTCCAGAATGGCAAATAATTTCATGTTTACTTACTGATGGTAATAACATACTAGTAGAATTAAAATTTGATTTTCGATTGTTTTTATAAATTTCCATTTTATTACCATACGTTAAACTTTTATTTGTAAAATTACTACAAAAGCTATCATTACTAATACTACTACTACAACAACTACTATCAATAATAATATGATTATAATTATTTTTATGGTATTTATTTATACTCTTATCATTACTACTATTTGCACTATATGTTGTTGTACTTAATTGATCACTTTCATTGATAGATTTAGGTAATGAAGAAAAAGAATCTGATTTGTGTAATTTAGATTCTTTGATATTTTTTACATTTGTAGATACATTAAATGTTTTATTAAAATATTGACTAATATTATAATTATTTACTTGTTTAAGATAATGTTTATAATGTTTTAATTTTTTATTATTTATATTTTGTAAACATTTGATATATTCATTTAAATTATCTCTAGTAGCATTTATTAATAACTCTTTAAATTTTTCTATATTTTTCATATAAGAAAAATTTAAATAAGTTTCTTCATCTTGTGGAAAATCGTTTTTATTATATGTAGGTTTATTATATTCTATATTTGCATAATTCAAATTTTCATATATTTTATTTTTACTTTTACATATATTTTCTGATATTATTGCATTTTTAGATTTTAATTCATATGGATACACAATACTACTACTATTATTAAATTTATTAATATAATCTATTTTTTTCCCTTCTACTACTACATCTCTTTCTATTTCTTTATTATTATAATATATATTATCTCTATTTATATTAGTATTTTTATTATTATAATGAAAATTTTCAAAAGCATTTTTATAAATAATTCTACAATTACGATTATAATCAGTTGGATTATTTAAATTTTTAGTATTATGCATTTTTTTTATTATATTATTATCTACATTGTAATTTTTACCATCTATATCATACTTTTTATTGTCTAAGATATAATTATGTGAATTATTCATATGATTATTAATTAACTGTTCTATATTAGAATTTTCAACTTTATTAATTTTAATATAATTCTTAACTATATTATTTTTATTTTCTTTTTTTAATTCAAATATGTTCAAATTTTTATCACTCATATTATAATTTTTATTGTTGCATTCATATATAATACCTGTTTTGTGGTTTTTTGGAAATTGTATGGATCTATCATGATCATCTAGTCCAGGTGAAAAATTAAAGTTCTTACTATCATTATCATAACAGAAGGATAATCCATCTAATTGTTCATAAATGATTTTTTTCCTAACAAAATTAGTACGTTCTTCACTATGAACTTCCCTATTATTATCATTATTATTATTATTTTTATCCACGTGAAGAAAATCAGTATTACTAAAGGTTCTGCTACTATTATTTAAAAAAGAAAGATCTGGGACTTTAAGTGGTTTGTTTTTAAAAATTGTTTGATTGCTATCTAAGGTTAAAAATGTTTTATAATCATCTATTTCGTCATCATTCGAAACTAATGATTTATCTAGAAGATCCCGATTTTTTATTGATTTTAAGTTATGAATATTGTTATCTATATTATTTGAGTAATTATTATAGTTCAATGTATCATTATTTTTAAGACTGCATTTATTATATGAATTATAATTACTTGCTATTTTATCATTTATTGTATTAAAATATTTTTCTTCAGATATATTTTTTTTAAAAGCAATAGGATTATATTCATCCTTTCCAATTACATTATTACTATTACTATTATTATTGTTATTATTATTATTATTATTATTATTATTATTGTTTGTTGACTTATCTTTTGATATATCTATGTTATCACTAGATAAACTTAAATTTAATGAATTATATTCTAATAAAATTTCTTTAATTTTTTTTCTCCTCTTTACAGCTTCTTCTAAATTCTTTTGTGTATTTGATTCTTCATTATTTAAATTCTCCATGGAAATATTTTTATTGCTTAAACATTTTACAGAACAAATAGGAGTATTCATATTACTATTATTATAATTATCATTTGTCTTCAATTGATTAGATAACTTTTTATTATATATATTATCATTATTAATAAATGACAAGTTCTTTTGCACATTTTCATCTTCTAATATTCTCTTTTCTTCTTTATCACAATTTTGTATTGAGTTCATAAATCTTTCGGAAGTTTCATTATTACTACTAGTTCTTTTTTTATAATCTGAATCAACAAAACTTTGCATTTTATAGTCAAAAAAAAAAAAAAAAAAAAAAAAAAACAAAAATATATATATATATATATATATATAAAGAAATATTATTTTAATATTTCAATATTATTAAAAGGTTTTAATTTTTTTGAGTTTTAAATAAAAAAAAAAAAAAACAAAAAAAAATTAAAAATTAATACTAATAATTAAAAATATTTTATAAAAAAAACCTTATGAAATTATATAAATAAAAATAACTAAAAATTTTTATGAGTTCTTATTGCTCCCAATATATATATAAAGAAAAATTTAATCTTTAATGTTCTTAGAATAATATATTATTTTTATTTTAATTTTAAATTTATTTTTTTTATTTTTTTGCACAAATGTTTCATACTATTATAATATTTATATAGTATTTACAAATTATGAAAAAAAGGAGAAATTTAATTACACTTATAAAAAATTAATAAAAAAAAAAACAAATAATAAATAAATATATATATATATGTATATTTTTTATGTATAATGTTATTCATATTTATATATTTAAAAAAAAAAAAAAAAAAAATTAGAGACATAAGTTTATAATTAAAATGAATATAAGAAATATTATGTTCCTTCCACCCAGGGATTTTTATTAAAAAATCTTTATAATATAAAAAGTGTATTTTTCTTTTTTTTTTGCATATATGTCCTTAATTTATTTCTTCATCAAATATATTCGAAGAATTTTTGCTGAATGATTTATAATATTTATAAGCTCCCTCCTAAAAAGAATTAAAATTACATATAAAATAAGAATATTTTAAAATTATCACATATAAGTAAAATATATATATAGTTATGCAAATATAAGAATGTACAAAAAGTATATATATATATATATATTTTACATACCCTTAATTTTGCCAGTTGTAGTGTTAATATAATCTGTCTTTGAGTATCATCAACTTTTGAATGTTTATTTACAACAGCTGTATTTAAATAATCTTGTAATTTCTATAAAAGAATAAAATAATGAGTTAATAAATTATAATATATTTTATATATCAATTATGTTATTAAGATAAATGCTTTGAATTTTCTTCTTTTTTTTTTTTTTTAAGGTCTTACTTTTAATCTCCTGGAATATTTTTTTTTGGTTAAAAATACACTAAAATATGGTTCCCTAAAAAAAAAAAAAAATTATATATATATATATATATATGTACACCTATTTTTAAAAGTATTTAAATTTATGTAAAAATTAATTTTCCAATATTATTATTTTTTTTTAAATATAATTACTTTCCATTGCAAGGAACGTTAATATATGCTTTAACCAAATAGGGAGTAGACAATTCAATATGACAACATGCATATATGTTATCTTTACTACATTCCTATAAAAAAGGGAAAATATAAAAGTGTTAAATATATATATATATATATATATATATTATATTATATTATATTATATAAATAATAATAAATTAAAAAATATTACATTATTAATTTCTTTTTCCTCCTTTAAATAAGATTCTTCACTTATAATGTTAAAAGTTGATATTTGCTGCAAGGAAACGGATTGAATTTTCTTTAAAGCATCCATATGTTTTTCACAAGTAAATGGTGGAAACACATTTGGGTAATTCCTGCAAAAAAAAAAAAAAAAAATATATATATATATATATATATACATATATATATATAATAAATAATATATCATATATCACATATCATAATATCAACACTTTACAGTTTTAATATATAATTTTAAAATATTAATCCTTTACCTGTAATGACGGATTTGCCAAATATCCCATATTCTAAATAAGACTAATAATTAAAAAAAATAAAAATTAATATATATATATATATTTATATATATGTAATAATATTTTTTATAAGTACTTAAATTTTTTTAGTACCTCGAGTAAACAGTTTTGAAAAAATAACAGATATATCTAAGGTCCTATTTAAGTGCCAATTATAAATTTCTGATAAGGATTTACTATCCATATTTTTATATTCTGCTTTTTTCGTTGACCCTTCTTCCTTTTTAGGAAATTCACTTTTTTCGGATATATTATAGGGTTTTTCTACAAGAGCATTTATCCAAAAATAAGGAAAACCATATTTAAAATTTAGAAAATCATTTGCATTATTTGAAAATAAAAGAAGGTGATCTTCATTACTATATATATCAGAAAGTAATCGACAATCATTATTATATAATCTCAAATAATCAATAGAATTAGCTTTAGCTACTAAACAATCCATTTTATATAAATAAGAAATATCAATTTGTATATTAAAATGGTTTAAATATGATACATCAGGTAAAATAGAAACATCAAAATTATCTTTTGTATAAAATGTTATAGATATATATTCATTATGAACATCTTTACTATTAGAAAAATTTTGATCATTGTTTCTATCTTTTGTAATAACGTCATATTTCATAAATTGAAAAACATCATTTATATTATTTTGTTCTTTAAAATGAAATAAAAAATTAAACTGCATTTTATTATTTAAAATGGACATATTATTAATACTCAAATCAATTTGATGATTCATGATTTTATAATAAAAGGATGACAAATAATGTGTAAGTTCTTTATCGAATGAATTATATTTATCAACAATACATTGGATACTATTTTTAAATAAAGATAATTTATTAAATGATGTAACTTTTCTTTGATTTTGTTTTGTAAATTTATCCAAAATTTCTTTTTTTTTTATCATTAATAATCTTAAATCTGTTTTTGCTTCAACACGTTCTGATATTTCTTCTTGTAAACATTGTAATGTATATAAATATGACATATATTCTTTTAATTTTTCATCATATTCATAATTTTTTAATAACATATCATTTATAGATAATATTTTATTTTCTAAGATTTGTTTTATATCTTCATAATTTTCCGCTTCGAATTCTAATAAATTTTTGATTATTTCCTCATAATTATTTTTAATAATAATTTGTTCATCTAATATATGTGATATAAAATTATTCTTCTCTTTTAATAAATATATAAATTGTCTCATACTAAATAAATATATTTCAATCGTTCTATAAATTAATCTTATGTTCATAATATTATTTAATATAGTTCTTTTCTTTTGTATTTTTTCCATATCTTCTACATGTTCCCCATTTTCATTCGTTTTTGTTATTTTATTGGTTTCGTTTTTTATCTTATCTGTTCCAGATTCATCATTTATATTTTCATTATTTCCTATCATGGTACTATTATTTTCATTTACAATTTCTTTAATTAATTTATCGTTTTCAATATAAGAATTTTTTAAATCTTTTAATTGATATTCACACTCTTCTAAATATAAATGAAAATTGTTTTTTATTTTATTCATATATATTTCTATATCATTGTTGTTATCAAAAAAATCATAACTTATTTCATCATCACTTTTATTATCTTCTTCATTTTTTAATTTTTTCGTACTTGTCATGGTTATCATTTCTTCTGTCATTTTTCTTTTATTATTTTTAATATTTTTATCATCATTTTCTTCGTCTTTTTTTTTTTCAGGAGACGTTATATTTTCTTCTCTTTTGTAAACACTATCATTACTATTTATATCTTCAGATAGTAAAGGTGATTTTTTTAAAGAATCCCTTTTTTCTTCTCCTACTAAATCATCTTTATTATCATATTCTTCTATACTATGTGCGTGACTATATATTTCACATTGATTATCAACATTACCATCTTCATTATTTTCAAGAAGAGAATTTTGAATGTTATTATTATCTATAATATGATTATTTTCGTTGTATAAACTTTGATTATATTCCCTTTCTTCAATTTCATTTTCTTTTTTCTCTTCAACTTTCTTATTTTCCTTTTCAATCATTGTTTCGTTTTTTGTTTCTAAACTTTTTTTTTCATTATCTTTATTATTCTCCATTTTTTATAAAATAAAAAATAAACCCAAATAAAATAAGGGGAAAATAAGGAAGGAGAAATGTAATTAAACTTTTATATTAAAGTATAAAATTTTACATATTTGTATTATATATATATATATATATTTATATATATAATATTCCAAAAAAAAAAAAAAAAAAGTATACCTTTATATAAAATGATAAAAATCTATACAATGAAGAAAAAAAAAAAAAATAAATAATAAATATAAAAATTTTATTTTTTATAAATCATGTTATTTCTTTATTTTTATAATTTATTATTATTATTTCATTTTATTTTTAATTTTTTTTTTTTTTTTTTGATTCTTGTATTAATTTTATGTAAATTATAAAGAGGATCCTTTATACAAAAGAAAACCTATTTTTTATTTCTTCTTATAATTAACATTATTCATAACTTGTTCTCAAAATTTTAAATTATTCTTATTTAAATTAAAGATTTTTCGTAAGCACAAAAATTAAGAGAGATAAAATAAATTTGTGATAATCATATATAAAGGAATATATCATATAATATATAAATATATATTTGTATATTTATTATTATTTTCATTGGGTTTGAATTTTTAAGTATATAATAACATACATGAAAAAAAAAAAAAAAAAAAAATTAATTAGAATTATATATATATATGTTTTTTTATTTTTTATTTTTTATTTTATGCCTAATATTTTTTAAGAATTTAAAATTTTGAATTTAAAAAACAAAATTTTCAGTAGAATTATAATATTATTATTTTTTTATAATTAAAAGAAACAACGTGTTATAATAATTTATTATAGGTATATATAAATAAAAGGACATAATATATATTATTTAAATGTTATTTTTATTTGTTACATTTTAATCACAAAGTTGCTTAATTTGGTAATGGGCTTTTATTTATATATAATACCATAAATATATATATTATATATATAAATAGCTCCCATAAAAAATAAAAAAATAAAAAAAAAAAGACGTTTGTACACGTCTTCAAAAATATAAAATCAATATTTTTTATGTTTATATATATATATATATATATATATATATATATATATATATATAATAAATAGAAAATAATTTAAACAAAAAAGTAGAAATTTCTTTTTATTATAAATTAATTAATTTGTTGCAAATAAAGTAAAATATGTGAAAGAAAAA